>NW_019384402.1:264198-269828 GCF_000671375.1 Centruroides sculpturatus | reverse complement strand
GATTTATTCGTGTACGCACCAGACGGAAAAACAAAAAATATCGTGTATCCACAAACACTCCAATAAATAAATAGAATTGAAACGACACTTTGAAATGTTTTCCCGATGAAAATGAATAATAATAATAAGTTTCAATAAAAATAATAAAATGTAAATTGAATTTTATCATAACGAGTTTGCTTGAATTTCCTTTCTTCTGAGATCGCAGCAATGCGCGACGGGTAAGCTAGTTTAATAATATATATAATTGGAGTCATGGGCGTCCGCAAAAATTTTTCTAGGAAACTGGCTCCTGTTTAGGCGTTACAGACGTGGAAAAAACCCGGAAAAGTCCACGTGGCCATCCTATCCGAGTAAGGCGCGAACCCACAGTGTTCAGGGAACGAAGACCGCTTGGCCACTGGTGGCCTTCTCCAGTTTGCCCCATCCGCGGATGTCCATCATCGGAGTCTAGCCAAACAACTTTACAATTTTGGATTTGCATTAAACACCTCGGACATCAAGATGGCCGAGGTGTTGAATGCGTCATTCTGTCGTTCTGGTGGATCCGCAATAGAATCCGGATGAGTAATCCAAGGAATTTTTCATGGGCGTTCTGTCTTGGATATGTAGGACCTCCCTCATCGTAGGCCTAGCCGAGCCCACGAAGAGTAAGGAAAAAGATCCTCTTAGTGCTCAAGGAAAAGTGTTTAAAACAAAATATGTATAAAATAGTTCACTATAACGTAAGACTGAATTTTTATGGTATCCATTTTTTATAAATTTAATAATGTTTTATTAAGCTCAAAGGATAAAGTAATGGCGAATAAAGCCCTGTTTCAAGCAACTTGAGAAAAACCAAGCCTGCATCAGATTCGAATGCCGATTCCTTTCATTGATGGACTTCTATAGATCCTCACGATTAGTCATAGTAGCATATACCTTATGTCATTTCGATATTGTCATAGATTGCTCATCGCAAATCTGGAGAGATGATATCAAATTAATGTAAAAGTGTATTATGTCAACCAATGAGCGTATCATGAGTTATAACATGTTAAATCTTTATTATTTTTTCGTCTATTTTTTTAGCTACTTGCAAATTAACACTGAAATAATTGCATTGAAAAACTAAAGTTAGTGTACTATCATCATAACTAAAATTAATATAACTATTTCCATAATTTTTATAATTATTTATTTTTTCATAAATTATTAAAAATATAATTCATACTAATGTTATGTAGGTCTATATAGTTAATCATAAATACTAACACAAATCATAATGAAATATCATATAGCTGTTATTGTTATTATGTTTTTTTAACTTTTTCCGTCCTGTGGACACTAAGAAGTCTAACATCTATTACGAATAAGTTATTTATATAATGCAATGTGAAATTTTTTTAAATTTTCCATTCTGAAAACACTAGGCCTGGTGGTCAAGGCGATAAAGACGTCAACTTACTGTTTTAGGAGATTGGGAATCGAATATGGGCAGAGAACCCCAGGAATTTATTTATGGGCACTATGTCTCGGATTGTTGGACCCGTGGGACTGGTTGCATCTACAATGAGTATGATTAAAATGGTCTTTTAGTATCCACAGGGAAAAAAGAAATAAAAATTTATAAACTCTGCAGGCACATAAGAATTTTTTATATTCATCATAAAACCTGCAATGGTATGGCTTTTGAGGAACAGGATCCGACAAATCCTAATCGATTCACCCGATTTGTGAGCCGATCCAAATTTGAACCCGGGCTTTTGAACCAGGTTGATTGATGGTATGGCCATCAAGAGGAAGAGCTGGGAATTTTTCTCCAGGTCCGGAGAAATTTAGAGGTTTATAGTGACTCCTATCCTTATAAAATTAATGTTACTTTTATCAACAAAAAATTTAAGACTGCTTTTCATTAATAAAGGAACATTCTAATATATCATTTGTTTAAAAAAACAAAAAACAAAAAAGTAAAGGGACCACGAAGAGGCAAAGGAGCCCACTCTATCCAGAACCCCATATAAATTTTCGACAACTCTGATTGATGGAATAAGACAACGCAACGCGTGGACGATCTGTTAAGAGAATGTCTCCCGGGAGAAGTTTCTAAGAAAAACTGGCGCCCGTTTAGCTGTTAGACACGCGAGGAAAAAACCAGAAAAGTGCCAAGTTGCCAGCCTATTGACCAGGCGAAAACTCCGGACCCTTCAGAGATGCAAGCGGGTGTGCCTTTATTACCTTGACCGTTCGGCCGTCAAATATGATATATCTTACAACGAATATGTTTATACTGTGTAGAAAAAAATTATATATATATAGTATATTTATTTATAATTGCTGCATTAAATGTAAATAATTTTGATTAATGGAATTACATCTATCGCTGTATTTGTCACCCACAATCAGAGCAATCAGAAATAAATTAACAATTAATTTAACATATTTTAATTGGCCTAAGATTGATTTTACTTTATACAATTGCCACCTTATTTTTCCAGTAGCAAAGTAAAATCAGCTAAAAAAAATGTACATAAATGATTTGACAAACACACTACTATTACTTTCTGAAATAAAGTGCTTTGTTATCCAAAAGCAAAGCAACACACGAATGTATTTTCTGTAAAATTCTACTTAAAATTTAATGTCTAGAATTTTAAAGTATACTTATTTTGAATAGTGCATACCGGGGCTACATATTCCAGGAGTCCATAGGTTTTCATTTATAGTATATCGGGTTACTGAAGAAAAATCTTCACAGATGAGTTTGTTTTGACAATTTAACGAGTCAGATTTTTTCCTAGTTCTGTTCAACTAAACAAAAATTGAGAGGAAGAAAACGATAACTGTAACATTTATAAATAAATTCAATATAATTATACGAAAGAAGAAACAATAAAGGTTATCCAATTTGCTCACGTGATATGAGAAACCAATTAAATTCAAATAGTATCGATCTTCATTCTGTCGCTAATACAGTCGACATATAAATTCTGAACGTTGACGGCGAAGAATTTTCTTGAATACTTTTAAATATGATCGGTAACAAAGCCAAATTAGAAGAAGACGGTAAAGCAATTACAAATAGCGATTCAAATATACGTTTATCGAGAAAGCAGAGCAGAGGTAATTTGGAAGAAGCGAAACAAAACAAGAAAATTACTCGTTTGATGACCGTTTTCGCTTACGTTTTCTTCGTATCTTTGGCTGCAATTGTTTTATCTTTATATTATATATTCATTTGGAGTCCTAATATGCAAATTAACAATGTGAGTAATTCGGAAAATTATTATTTTCACGCTCAACCACTCGTGTTTCCATCTCCGGATCCTTGGAGATATTCCTCATTTCCTTCGACTCCCGAAGAGAAGATATTGGATTCAACAGAGAACCTTACTATATTGGATAGTAACTATAATATAAATGATGGGAAACGTGATTCAGAAAATAATACAGATAATTACGAATCAGAAAATAAGACGGATAATCAAAATTAATTATTATTTAGGTAAGTTTTCGCAGATAGAAACACACACTTTTAGTCGTATTAATTTTAAAAATTTCAATTGTTTAGTGTCTTTTCTTTATTCTAAATAGTTTTTAAAATATATTTGATAAAAATATTGTAAATTATATTATTATTTTATTTTATTTTTCGTAATTCTATTAGTGAGATTTTTAGAAAGTTGCGATATAACTTACCATTTGACAGGTTTCTAATGCTTGCACTTTATAAGCTTCCTTTATTCTATAAAAAATAAATTATTTAATATTAAATAATGTTTGTATTTTATTTACATTTTTGTAAAAATTATTTATTACATTTTCAATTTTTTTTTTTCAGATGTTTTCTGAAGATTAAGCAAGATTTACTGTTTATGGAAATTTGAAATTATAATATTTTAATTGTTAAACTTTTTAGAATAAAATATTTCTAAATTATGATTAAATAAACTTTTTGTGCTTAAAATCCAACGATTACAATAAAATTGTTGGAGTATATTTTAAGAATAAATTTAAACACAAATAGACGTTAGATGATCAATTGGATATGCCTCGTGCTTCCAACAGAAGGGTCCGGATTCGATTTTCGTTCTGATTTCTCTCTCTGGTGATTTCCTTTATTATTCGCAGATAGAAAGGCTTAATTATAAGAAAATATTGTTTATTTTAGTTTAAAATATATTAGTATTTTTTCGAAATTTGAGCAAGCAATATGTACTTTTCATTGTAGAAAAATTATTATAAAATGTAATTATTTCCAGCACTGCAACTACAGCAAGTAAATGCTATAGTATTATCGGATGGGAGCACCGGGAGCACCGTCACGTTATTTATTAATTTAACTCATTTCTCCGCCGGTTGGCACACTTAAACCTTCCACACTTTTCTTTTTTTATGAAGAAATACGTTGTTTCTCGATATCTTTTTTTGTTTACGTCAAGTGTGCGAGCTTGTTACTCGTCCAACAGGTTATGGACCCAGATCGATGCTTTTAAATTTTGGTGGTTAAATGTCGAATTGGGGAGAGAATAGGGATCGTGTGTCATACATATCTCGAGTAGGGTCGGACTTAATTACGATTTTATTCGTTATTAGTGTTTACAATTTTTTAAAAATAAAACCCATACCTACTGTCGAAATTAAGTTTATTGCCATTTTATAATAGTTAAAAAGTTTTTAAATAAAATATCATAACAGATGGCGCCATCAAATATTACTTGGAAAGTTAAGCAACACAACTCATTGCTAGACTTTTTTTAAGGATTTTTCCGCTGATACTTGAACAATTCCGCTGATGAATTGTTCAAGTAATTATAATTCTGCTTTGAACACATATCCACTGCAAGGTGTGTTTAAAGTTCAACGTGGAAATAATTTCCTCCCGTAGTGCATTATTCTGTGGCGAAATGTTTTATCAGTAGAACACCGGTCGAAATTTTATAAGTTGCCTTTGTGAGGATCCGAACGAGGGTCGACTGAGGGGTCCGAATGAAGGGTATCGATCAGGGCCGGCCTTCTCTATGAAGGGGCCCGGGTGCATGAAACTATTTGGGCCCTACATTTTTTGTAAAATAAAAAAAAATTACAAACACGAACATATATTAATGCATGTTTATTTAAAGCGTGATTTTGTTCTCGCTAATACACGAATTACTTCAGGAAAATTATAATTTTTGAAATTTCTTTTTCGATGCTTAATATAGCAAATGCATTAAGCCTTCTGCACACACGCTGGATCGAAGATAATTCTTTATTAATTTTAATTTGCCGAAAGAGCGCTCAGCACTCGCTATAGTAACTGGCAACGCAAAGAAAAGTTTTAATACATTTAGAAATAACTCATTATAATTATTATTTAGTATGTGTTGTGCGTTATTTACATCCCTTTCATTCAAAATCAAATCCCGTAGCAAACCAATTTCCTGGATTAGGTTTTCATCTATATCTTTGTTATAATGGAACATTTTTCTAATTCATGTTTTTCTAAGGTTTTCATATCAGTGATTAATTTGAAATCAGAAATAATATTTGGTATACTTTTAAATCTATCTTCTATTTGTACAATAACAGTATCAATTAGAGTGTTAAAAAAATAACATCTAAAATTCCTCTACCGGGTTTTCTAAAGCTTCACCTGCTATTTCGGAATA
>NW_019384402.1:152376-258509 GCF_000671375.1 Centruroides sculpturatus | reverse complement strand
TTTCATTTCTTAACGCGGGCTATATGGTATTGAGATTTTTTTGATTTTAAAGTCGAATTTAGGTGGGGATCCTCGGGAGTTTCCCGAATCAAATAACAAAAACTAAACATTCGCATCACCGAGAATTAGTTTGAAGATTGTCGAAATTCAGAGATTACAATAATAATGTTTACGATAAAATGTACTTTTCGTCATACTGACAACGATAGGAATATTGTCGAGTTTTCTTGCGCATTCTTGACAATGTTAGGGCCCCTCAATCGCGGGGCCCCGGTGCACAGCATCCGTCGCACCCCCCCCCGATGGCCGGCCCTGGTATCGATCGGAAATTTAGCTCCTTTTCTAACGTGAATGGAAAGGATTAGATGTCTCGATCGAACAATGAAATTTTTGTGTAAACTAGTTAAACAATGGAAAGGAATAAAGTCGAGGAAAAGCGACGAAAGAGGAATCAGATTCAGTCGCGACGCTGACCTCTCCCGCGCCCTTCATCAGGTTTCGAATTGTCATCGGGTGACAGTAAGAGAACAATGGAGAGGTGACTTGGGGGAAAACAGTATAAAACCATTGTTTCGAGGGCGTTTTAGGTTCTTGGATGCGTAGTTTCGCCTCTCTTTGTCGTGCGTGCTCCAGATTTTCAAAAACAAACAAAAAAAAAAAAAAAAACTTTTCGGACCTTGTGGAAACATCGTTCTCTGGTGACTCCTAGCGATCTACAGACTCGTCGGTTCGTCCAACAAGAGAAGTCGCCACAAGCCGTGATAAACACCTCGGGGCCTACGGAGTAGTTCTTCTTCTTCTTTGTTTATATGGAGAATTTAGCATTTCATAGGCTCTCTCTCCGATTCCCCTACGGAGTAGTTCACTATCCGCATCAAACTACAAGTAACGAAGATAGAACTTTTCGAACTCTATTCGGACTTTATCCGCGTGTTTTGTGTGCTCTACCTCGTCAATCAAGGAATTTGTAAAGAAATTTCTATGTTTATTAAATGGTTTTTAATGGTAACTCTGTCTCGGAAAGTCTTTCTGCGACCACACGACTGTCGTGACATTTTTCCACCCAATAGACTAACCTCACACTTTGCCCAGTTATTTGTCGAGTTATAGTCGTTTAAACAACAGCGTAACACAGTCTTTTATCAAACACGAGAAGTCGAGAACGCTGCTTAATGTTTCGTTGTCACTTTGACCACGATAGACGTCACTTTCGTTCTAAGCACTTTAGCCGAAGTGGAAGGACGAATCTCGAATGGTGTCGAAGTATGTGTCCGTAAACTGGGATGGAAAATCAATTCCAGTTGATTAAATCGTAGACGGGTGAAAGGTCACTTCGGGTGGCTGTGTCACACCTATTTCCTATTGTTACACCTGTTTCCACCTATCACAATAGGTGGAAAGATGAAATCCGTGCAAGAAGGTAATAGTGATAGCGTGTAGGTTTTAAACTATTCGAAGCAACGAACTAAAGCAACGAGAAGCCAAGTCTCGAACTGATGTGTTTACTTTTTATTCTCTACTATTATTGTAAAGAAGCTGATGAGGGACTTTAGGTCCGAAATGCATAGTTTTTTAGGGAAATAAATTTGATGTTCTAAGGTTGATCTTGGGTCCACAGAAGGTATAATAAGTCTAGGAATAAAGAGGCCAACATAATGCTCACAAATATATTTTTATTCTCTATTTTTCCGATATGATGAAAACATTTTGCATTTTGCGGAATGTCACCGCGTGTATTGTTTCTGATACTGTTACTAAATGCAGTGAATGTAATAATTACTTTGCATAATTATCTCGTGTGTAACGAAATGTTTTAATGGACGGATGACAGAAGCGGTAAGAAAATCAATTTTTTTTTTCTGGGGAATCAGGAATCCGTGTCCCAGATATGGCGGGCCCAATCTTTCGTCTCCCGGCTGCCCTGTTCTGGGTCCTAGTCGATCTGACGATGGGTGTCGAAAAAAGATCGTCTTAGTGCCAACAGGATGGAAATAGCTAAAAATTAAATTAACCAGCGATAACGTATCCACTTACCGAAGGTGTAGCGACGTTTGTAATTCACGAAAACGCGATTTCTTTTTAATAAATATATATTTGATGCGTTTCTGTTCTATTAAATTTTATATATTTGTACAGTACATATTTAATGTTAATTCTGGTCAATATTTAAACTGAAATCACGTCATGTCAATTCAAATATTTTCCCCCGAAAGGAGTTAGTGACCTGCACGACTCTACTGCTAACGGAAAAGTGTGATGTACAGGGGCAAGGCCCTACTACTTTAACGTGGTGAGCATATATTTTATTTACATATATAATGATATATAATTCTTCCTATTATATATGCACTAATAAGATCTTTATTGAAATCCATTATAGATTTGGCAAAGTCCATGAGCATGTAAATGGTGACAAATGCAATGAGACATATCTGGACCAGACTACTCATTAATATTTCTATGGATCTGACTCAGATTCAAACTTAATATCAAATTGCTTTAGATGCATATTTCAAATGAATGCAAAGTAATTCATTTATCATTGCCAAATATGTATTTGCAGGACTTTATGATACAGAATAAAATTACTTAAATTTAAAAAACTTGATTAATAATGAACTTTTTATTTCATTTTTCTAAAAGCTGTAACAAGTATGCGTAGGTGTATGTTATAATGGTAAAAAACAGAAATAAAGTAAAATTTCTTATATAATGCGATGATAATCGAGTTCTTGTATATAGTAATAAAATTAAGATAATGGCAATCGAAATATTAAACTCAATTAATTGTTGTTTGACGACAAGTCAGTGTTGAACACGTTAACTGTCTAAGATCGCAATCAATATTTATCGAATAGATTAATGAATTTAGTTCTGTAAAGGAACTGTCGTCATTCAGAGCTCCATTTTTTGCTTTATAATATACGCTATGCCACATTTCTGGGTTGAAGACATCGGGAAATTTCTGCGTAAGAAACTTGAATGATTCTAATAAATCTTCTAGATTATCCAGTCTTTTGAAAGCATTGAACCTAACATAATTTCCATTGTGATCATTGAAAATGCTTGTCTTAAAGTCAAACTTGTTTTGCTCTTGTTGGATGACTGTTGGATCTGAAATTATCCTGTTATCGGAAATTGTGAAACATACGAATGTTTCCAAATAAATTTCGGCTTCTTTGGAAACTAATTAAAATATAAAAATGCACAGCTTTTAACAAATGTTTATGAAGTAATCAAACGTTTTGTTGGTTACTGCACTTACGTTTTCCTCTCAATTTTACTTCCACTGGCCAATGATCAGAAACACTTGTTGTCTGGAATAGAAATTATGTTTATTCATATATCATTTTGCTTTACTGTAATTTCTATTTATTCATAAATTAAATTCTCTCCATCCAAATGTAAAAATAACGTTAAAAAGTCCTAATTTAAATTCTTAAGGTTAAATGTAAACTGTGTAATTTGTTTTTTACATGTTAAACTTAATAAAGTTATATAATATATATACATATATAGAATATGTATTATAATGACTCTACCATTTGGAAAATATAATGTTAAATGTATAAAACACATAAGGTTAAAATAACAGATTTATCATAGCAATAACTTTTATTGTTTTATATTATTATTACATTATTATAATAGAATAATATAACTACAGAACTATTTTTTAGGAATGAAAATAGTACTATCAGGTAATAAAAATTACATTAAAAAACTGGTACATTTATTTTCTGTGCTGAAGGATAGTCATTGTATGATCAAAGGCATATATAGCATTATCTAGTTTATACTGGTATGTTTTATGTTTAAAAGATTGCTTTATGCACTTAACCTAAAAAATTCAAGACCAAACAATGACTAGAAATCAAATGTTTTCTACCTATTTATAGACCATCAGGATATCAGGATATTTTACAGGTATTCTGACAATGGTCAATAAAGAGGCCAACTCCGACATTTGTTTGATATTGAATTTTAAGTTTATACATGCAATTAAAATGATATATTTATAAAGAAATAAATATAAAATCTACATAAAAAAAATATAAAATTAACATATAATATAACTTTTATCTTTCTAGTTATTTTTACTCAACTTTAAAACTAGTTTTTAGCAATACAATATTATAAAATAATTTAATTTACAATTTCTTTTAGCACCTACAATATTTATTGCTTCTATTAAACTCAAGAATAAGAAATTTTGCTTTTAGCAAAATATATTTGTATTAAAACACTAAAACTTGATTTTATTCAAGAGTTTATTTAGTATATATCAAACAATTTATAATTAACCACAATTTTCCCATCTCTTGTTCAGGGTGGGGCAGGTAACTTCAAAATTTCAAATAGAACACCCAATTTTCTTTTTATATTTTTGGATTTTCTATTAAAACAGTGATTCTCAACTTTTTTTTCATCATGGTACACTTTTAATAATTTAAAAATTTGGCGGCACACACGGTTACTTCGGTAAGTACCGCAGGACAACAGGTGATGTCATAATAGTGATTTTTAAATGCAGTTGGTTATTTAGGTCACATTTTCTAAACACCTCGGTAACTAACGGCAGTTACCGGTAACACCGGTTAGAATTTCCAGGAAGATAGAACTGATTAAACTACTTGTATGACATCGCTTATGTGTGGATATTTGCAGTGGTGGCACACTTCAAAAACTTCGCGGCACACTAAAATGCTGTGGCACAGTGGTTGAGAATCACTGTATTAAAGAATAGTAAACTTTTATTCAGAATTTTTTCAAAAATAATTATTATTATTTATGAATTATGAGCATATGTAAAAAAAACAAGTTTTCTATTTCTGAGAGGCCTTTTTTAAAGTCTGTTAGAAATAATAAATTTGGTCTCATCATTTTGTTATTAGAAGAAATTTTCTGAGTTATTTTTAAGTTTCATCATACATGAAACACCTTGTACAGGTAGCCCTCGGTTTATGCCGGCTCAATTTACACCAATTCACAATAACGCCACTGCGCAATTTGCCATTTTGTGGTGTAATTCCCTGATTTTCCCTATGCTAGACTGATTTTCATTTCAGTGTTGACGTATTTACCGAGCCGTGACATTGTATATTCGTTAAAACAAAGATTTTTATTGAATATATTTATTTTTTCTGTTTAATATTATTGGGTATGTATACATTTGCATTAAATTAATATTAAAATACTAAACGTTTAGGTACCCACAAGTCAACTTATTAAACTTAATAGTCCAATAAATGGCATCCTAATCCATAGCGCCTTATCAGTTCGGTCAGGAAAACACCCTACGATGCAGTAGCACTTCCAGCGATCACAAACTATCCTTAGTGAGACAAATCTACTTCTTGTTGGCCAGACAATATCTACTTCTCGTCAGTCAGATGATATCTATCTATCTCTTAGTCACCTTCAATTTTCCTGCTCAAACTGACCTTATATATGCGCTACAGCGACTGGTGGTCGACCAATCAGTGTCTCCGCTCGTCTGTAGCTCTACGTCGGGTTAACGTATCCTTTCAACTATGGAAAGTTTGACAGATGAATTTTGTGAGTTAGACAATGATTAGGAGCGAAATGCAAATGTAAAAAAGAGCATCATATTCGACCATATTCCGAAATTCTCAATGAAAGAAAACAAAAATGTAAACAATTAAAGATGGATCCTTTCTTCTGAAAAATGTACGAGATCTGAAACTAAAATTTTTTAATAAAAACATTTCACATTATGATAAAATACATTTCAAAAATTAAATTTATATGTATTTTGTATTATATTGTATTAATAAATAAACTTATTTGCTTATTTTTCACTTATGTAGAACCTAACCCTATACCTCACTATAAATATGGGTTCATTTTACACCAATTCGATTTGCACTGGCTTTTGTAGGAATGGAACTGTGGTGTAAACCGAGGGCTACCTGTATATACTCATATTCAGATTTGCAACTGCTGTTTTTAAATAAAGTTCCAATATCAATCTATCAGCTTCCAATCCCAAATGAATTCTTTTATTTCTAGACTTGGCGAAAATTTAAATTAAAAATTTATTTTGAGAAATTAAATTTTTTACAAATTTTTAAAATTATATTATTGCATTATTTAAGAAATTATAACTGTTCTCAACTATAAAAAATTATGTAATATATTATAACTTCAAATTACTTAGGAATATTTTATACATGTTCACTTTTCCAAAGAAAGAAGAAAAGAAAAATAATGAAATTTAATGGGTGAAACTGGGAAGAAAAAAATTAAAAATTAAAGTATGATGTTAGATAACAGAGGAGTAAAGAAGAGTATAACAATGTTTTCCTGACAGACATTAAATAACATGTTAATTAATTGTTTATAAAGATATACTTTGACTTACTTCTTCAAGTGTCAATTCATATTTGTTTTGGAAATTTAAAATGTTAGCTGAATCATTTATTACTGCTTGTTTCATTTCTTCTCCAGCAATTACAATCCTTTAAAATAATTTATTAAAAAAATTATATAAATCAAATGAAGACTACAGTAGAGCATCGATTATCTGAATACCGATCAACAGAAACATCAATTAACCAAAATTGTTCCAGTTGGAAAATTCAAATTTCCACTAGTGCTGTGGTGCCGCAGCACTCTCTCCCTCCCTGCCAACCTAAACTGTAGGCCTACTTTAATGTACTATTTTATGTAAGATATGTATTTGTATGACGTGTGATACAAAATATATTAAACACAAAACTGTACTGTGTATATTTTTTCATAAATGATCAGTTATCCGAACAACCTCAGTCCTGAATTGTTTCAGATAATCGATACTCTACCGACTCTACTGTATTTTCAAAATGTCTCTTGTTCACATTGCAATTTTTGAGAAAATCTAACAATATTTAATACATCATAACTACATTGAATGCTGAAATATTTCATATTCTAATTCTTGTGACCGATAAGAGTTTATTTTCATAATCATTTTATTATGCAACATTGCAGAATATTTAAAGAAATTTGTTTGGATAAAAGACAATTTGAAACTAAAGATGGGACAAAGGATGTTTTGAAAACAAATATTTAAAACCACACACATTTTAACGAACAAGAAAAAGACATGTAAGGATAAGAAACAGGGGACATTTTGCACTGAAAAGTTTTTACTGTAGGATGACTGCCATCTTGTTTGGACAAGAGTTGTTTTCCTTGAAAGCTCATATTTGAAAGAGAATTTTTCATGCTTTACATGATACTTTGAAATAAAATGAAAGTAGAAAAAAAATAATCATCAATGAAGATGCAGAAATCAATATCTCATTTCTAAAAGTTTTGGAACAAGAGGTGTTTTGAAAATCAGTGCATATGTCATAATATTTAAATTCATTACAATAATCATTTGAAAATTACACCTGTCATAAGGACAACTGTTAATGTTTGTAGTGGTATCTACATGATTTCCAATTAACCAGATAAATTCATTTCTCATCCACAAAGAGATATTTTTCCAATCTCCTGTCTTGATATAAGAACATCCAGCATTCAAATCTCCCATAATAATTGCATTCTGTAAGATTATAGTTTAAAATATTTTGTAATAAATTTACAACAATTTAGTCAATAATGTCAATTACTCACTTTATTTTTATATTTATTCTTGACATAATCATAAACATTTGCTAGAAAGCTTATCTCATTAGCGGCATTATTTGGCTGAACATGAATACCGACGGCAATAAAAGATGTTA
This sequence comes from Centruroides sculpturatus, assembly GCF_000671375.1. Lineage (NCBI taxonomy): Eukaryota > Metazoa > Arthropoda > Arachnida > Scorpiones > Buthidae > Centruroides > Centruroides sculpturatus. Next base: position 250,773 of record NW_019384402.1, on the reverse strand, counting down.
GATTCTCTATTAAATAAAAATTTATGAAATTTATAATTTAAAATTAAGCTTTTAATATTGAAAAAATACTCAGAAAAGTAACTAACTAATTGTTGGAGAGAAGAAATGCACTATATAAGGAGGTCTCATAAAGTTATCATCCACATCTGGGTATATATCTGTATCTAATACGGAAAACATGTGTTTTCTAAATATAAAATTAAAATAATTACATATTTTTAAATATCTGAAAATAAATTTAAATGAGTTTTTTCCATTATTAACTTATAAAAGAAAGCATATTGTTCTTTTGCTATTGATCTTCCTAGGCGGTCACTCAAAGCCATGTTGTATGTAACTCCTCCCGAAGATAAACTGTTATGAAAAGAAGAAAATTTATTGCAAGATAACAATTTTGCTAAAAATATGAAGCTCAATTACCTGTTTATCGAATGAAGGAGATTATGAATGTAACTTTCATCACGGCTGACAATTTCTTGTACGAGAATAATATCATAAAGCAAAATAATCTTGTAAAAAGTTAAAAGTTGCTGTAACATTCTATCTTTGATATCTTTAACTTACTTAAGAACTTAATTTAATTAATATGAATTTTAGTTTCAAACTACTAACTTTAAAATTTATCACATAAATTACATTTTCTTAAAGAATTTAATAATTTACTATAATAGTTTTAAAAATTATTTACCTTTCTGATAATTGTCATAACTTCTTCATTGGCAAATTTAGTTGGTCCCAAATTTTGTATATTAAAGGCTCCAATATTTAATGGACATTCAACAATTCTTAAATCTTCAATTGAGCAACATGTTATTTGGTATAAAACTGAAAATATTGAAAAAAGTATAAAATTTTTCATGACTTCTCAATGATAGGAAAATTTATTAATAATTTTAATCTCTCTTTTGACAGAATTTATATAAAATCCTTTTAAAAGAAAGGATGTGATGTAAAAAGTTTTTATATAATTATATCCTTTCATATTATTATAAATAATAAAATACTTTAAAATAACTATTATTTCCTATTTATTTTCTTGACATATATTTGTAAAGAAAAATGAAAATAATTTATTATTGCAAAAGTTAAAAAAAAACTAAAATTTATTGAAATTTTTTTGTAAATTTATTGATGTAAAGTTTATGAAAATATGAAAAACAAATGTGCAAATTCCAATTTTTATTAAGTAAAAAGTTGATCTTATGTGATGTTTTCATCAAAAGAAAGTAGTAGAAATTAGTTTTAGTGTTGAGTTGATGGCTGAATTAGAATGTCACCCTCTTGATTTGGAGACCCATGATTAAATTCAGGAATTTTTTTGAGATGGTCTATCCCAGATATGTCAGGCCCCATCCTTCACTATCCAGTTGCTATTATGAGATTGGCCACAATGGGTGTGATTAAGAAAGGCTCTCCTAGTTTTTTTAAACATTTTCCACGGAGGCAGAAAATGTTTAAAAAAATAACTTATTTTTAGTAAAAGAAAAACTAATTTTTTAATCTAAGCAAGCCTTTAAGCTACAAATTCATTTAGAGATAAAATTATATGTTATTTAGAAGCTGTCAAATCTCAATTAAAGGAACCAATTTCATAGGAAATACATTATCTTTCAGAGTAACAAAATGCTCGTACATCTTTTCTTACATCTTAGCATTTACATTCATGTTCTAATGTTTCATGAAACCAATAAAGAGAACTTTTTATATAGAAATTATAAAGTTTCATTAAAACACAACCACTCACAACTGGGTAAACTTGATAAATACAGGCATCATCAGGCTATAATGTACGTTGAACACTGGCAAAAATGTTAGCTCTACCAACTTTTACTGATAGTTATTTGGTCCTTGTGGCTGTTTTTTTAAATTTCTTTAACTTTGTATCCTCTCATTTTATTTTTTCATCATTTGTTGTTATGAAATTAACAAAGCAACATATCAAAAAGAGTCTGTTTAAGCCATTAAATAGGTATAACTTTTAAGGATTTATGATACAATAAACAAAGGCTACAAGGCTAAAACATACTCAAGTTTACAAGTAGTTTATATTTAAAAGTTAACCAACTTACTTAAATTGAGTAAATTAAATTGCAGTTGTCTTGTTATCAGAGCTGCATTAATATTTGTGTATAACTGGTTATGGCAAGGGCCTCACCTTCTTAGGCACCTCTTATCATTGCTTATTCTTTTACACATGTATATGTAAAATGCCTCCAGGAGAATAAAACAGCAGATGTTAAACTGGAAGATTGAACATTAATTGTTTTTGTTATAAAACAATTAATATTACACATTAAATATATATTTATTAAAATAAAATGTTGATTTTATTCCTGAGCCTCCTTTATTGTTGTTTAAGTTATATTAATCAATACATTACATTGGATTATAAACAAGGAACAAAATTCCCAATTCTAACAGAATGTAATGCTATTTTGTAATTAATATACTTCAACATAAAAGATATATAATAATATAAAAAATGTAAATTTAAAAAATGTACAGAAAAAAATAATCATTAAATAAAAAATTTGATTTAATTTACTTAAGTTCTTGTAACAAGACCTGCATTAATGCTTGGACATAAACAAATTTATGAATAAAAATTTTGTAAAATACTACAAATATTTTCTTTTCTAGGAGTTTTCAAATTTTAAAAAATTTCATTTAGCTTTGATTTTAACAAAATGCATTTATTAATGTCATTGTTTTCAATATTTGTCTGTCAATCCGTATCAATCTTAAACATCCTGCTATTGATTGTTTCAATGAAGTGCCAAACGATGGGGGATAATCCAGAATGACATATAAGGAATTTCTTTTCATTCCAACCACTACATCATTAAACAGATTAATTATAACATTTATTTTTATCTATCAAATATTTTTAATTTGTCTTCGATAGCATTATGAATAGTGATGACCATATTGCATTATAATTTTATGACACTTAAGACAAAATTACTTGATTGATTAATTAATCCCTATACATAACTGTTTAGATTTAACTTATACCTTCACAGTTAAAAAGAAAAAATTTTCTTAAATGCAATTAATGGGGAGAGAACTGTGAACATTAACTTTTAAATAGAAATATATTTAATTGTATCCTGAAGTAACAAGTTTACTTTTGTATGACTTAAAATTATTATCTCAACTAAAAAAAAACTGTGAATAAAAATAAGAAATAAGATAAAAGTAATGATCTCATTATGAAATAAAGATTAATGTCATAAGAATTCAAAACTATATCTGCCTCCAATCTTTAAATCATAATACAAATATTGACAAAATTATTGTGACATCATCACAATGCTGGGTTGCAATTTTTAATCATATTTTTAATTTATATAATTTAAAATACAGTGGAACCTCGGTATACGACCTTAATCCGTTCCTGGTGTTTGGACTTATACCGAATAGGACATATACCAAACCAACCTTTCCCATAAGAAGTAATGTAAAAATGATTAATCCATTCTCATGTAAAAAAAATGGCTGGCTTTAAACACCTCGCTTTCCTTACTAGTTTCTGCTTGATTTTTCATGAGATCAGTATGTATCCTTTTAACTTTCTCACAAATAATTTCTTCTGATATGCTGTCGCCGGCACACTGTTTTTCAGTTATCCAAAGCAACAGCAATTTCTCGACATGATCTAACGTCTTCGATCTCTGTTTAGAAACTGATTTAACCCCTTTCGCAACGTTAGCAAATTTAACAATGTCTTTATTTTTCACGAATGTCGATATCGTTCTCGGAATACGGAATGCAACAGTTAAATCTCGAACACGCGTGCCACCTTCATATTTGTCAACAATCTCTTTTTTCAGTTCCGTTGTGATTATAGTCACTTTTTATTTTTTATTTGCTCTTTTGCAATTCATGATTAATAAAAATAATAAAATGTTACTTACAAATTAAAATCAGAAGAAATTTAACAAAGGTATAAACCATAGCACCGCGAATGGCTAGTCTGGTGTAGTACACCGATAGTGCTACTTGTTCATAGATGGCGCTTATAATTGAATTAAGTCGTATACCGAAGAAAAGTCGTATAACGAGCAAAATTTTTTTCGTCCAAACAGGACTTATTCCGAATTGGACGTATTCTAAAGCAGACGTATACCGAGGTTCCACTGTATATGCTATTGATTTTAGTAGTGTCTTGACCCTGTACATCATACTTTTCCTGATAACAATAGTCATAGCAGCCATTCAGGAGAAAATTTTTGAATTGAAATAACATGACTTCCAGTTCAGACCAGAAGTTCATTTATACTTAACTGGGATCTCCAAAGCTTTCCATACTTGGTTTTAACTTTTATCTAACTCCATTCTTAGATTAAGGAAGGATAGACAGACAGATGGATGTCAGTAAAAATTTATAGATCTGCAATTTTTAAATTGCAGCCCAATTAATATATAACATTTCATTGTTAATGACTAGATACCAAATTAATTAATTAAAATTGAAGACAGTCTGTTGACACACACATCCTTTTATTCACTTTCAAGTTCTGGAATACTTCCGACTCAACTTTTCCAAAATATTCCATTAAAACATAAAAAATATATATATGAGGTTAAAAATAAAAAAACCTTTTTAAATGTGGAGCAGAAATAAAACAGATGTCTTCTTACTTTTCCATCCATACAGCATTGGGACCACACTATTGCTTGAACAATCCATTGTGAGAACTGTTTCAATGTCTTCAGTTTTAATTAATTAATAAATAATTTAAAATAATATTTTTATATCATTTTGAATCTGATAACAATTATACAAAAACTAAATATGTATGTTATAACTGCTTTACTGTTATATAATTATAATTGTTAAAAGTTAGTGTAAAAACTTCCATATACAATTTTTGTTTCTTTTGCAACTTTGTGCATATTTTTCACAAAAGTAATAGAATGGAGTATAAAATATTCTATACAACTTCTTTTTATGAAATACACAATGCATTTGGTTTAAATAATATCAAAAAAATTAATTACAGATCAAGATTTATTTTGTAATTTATATATGCAGAAATCATAATACAAACATGTCAATAAATCATAATAGATAGTTTTGCATGGTAATTTAATCAAGTATTTTCTGATTAATCAGAGTATTTTAGTAAAATTTTAACAATATAAAACTTTTTGAAATAACTACTGTACTTATCTTTCAAGAAATAAACGCTTTAGTAATAATCTAAACCTATTATTCTGTTGTTATAATTTCTTAACATTTAAATTTAAATCTGCTTACCCAAAGTTTAAATATTAAGTACTAGTAGTAGTTTACACTAAAACTACTTTTCTTCTGATGATAAAAATTAATCCTTGATGTGTGCTTAATGGAAAATTAGACCTACAACTTAACATTTATTTAATGAAAACTCTCGTTTTCTTTGAACTAGATACACGATACAGAAAAGTAAACATTATAATAGCATAACAATTATTGTTATATTATTATGGCTTTTAACCTTCAAATTTAATAAAAATAAAAATTTTGATAAAGATCTTTTATGTAAATGTATTTTTTAAGCAGTACATATTATAAAGAATAATTTACAACAGATTTTCATTATTGACTGATTATATTGAGGTAATTGTTGCAAGAAATAAAACCTAGCAAACTTTTGGTGTATTAGTTTCATTAGTAAAGAAATAAAATTATTAAATGCTTTTATCTTTACAAATTATATTTTATTTTTAAATAATGTTTGTACAGGTGCAGCAGCTTTTGTGTAATCAACTGTAAAAACAATATTTGACTAAAAAAAACTATTGTTTATCAGACAGACATAAATAGAAATTTTATAATTTTTAATTAGTATTTTATAACATTCAACATATTAATAATTATTCATCTTAATATTATATCACAAACAGATGAAAAAATCATACAAATAATACTTAAATTATAATATAGATATACTTTATGCTATTTTCAATAGACATACTGTGTAGCAAAAGAGTTTATATTCAACATTCAATCATCTGCATCTATCATATTCATATCTTTTCATTGTGTTTTCAAATTAAAAATAATAAGTTATTAAGATTTACATTTATCAAATAACCAGGATACTTAAAATTTCTGAAAAACCCTCATAATCTAAATATATAAAACTAATTGTCCTGACTGAATGACTGATTTATCATTGCCCAGAGCAAACCGCAGAACCTAGAGGTGAAATTTGGTACAAAGTTAGGGTACGTCATGAAAATGCACACTAAGAAGGGATTTTTCAAAATTCCCCCGCAGGGGGAGAGGGAGAGGATTAAGACTTAACCGAAAAACGGCTTCTACTGTACTATTTTAGATGCAATTTTTTGTTTTTAACTACATTTAGTCTTCATTGAGTACTTAGGTGTATTAAATTGATAACATTCCAGACATTGTTATAAATATTTTTATACACTTCAATTTTTTAACCAAATGTTCGAACTGTTTTAAATTCAAATTTGTTATTGCATATTGGTTCGATTATAGAACGATTGTAAACATTCCAGAAAATTGATCAAATTGAAAACAGCTTTCATTTGATTCTCAGCAATTCTCATCATTCTCAGCCATAGGTGTTATATAACAATTATTATACAATTAATATTATGGTTGTTGAAATATTGCATATAAATAAACGATATTTGCTTGCAAAATCCATGTGGGAGAAGTCACAGGTAACAGCTAGTTTCATATATATATATAAATTTTTTACAATATACAGTTGACAATATCTCTGTTCACAATATACAGTATAGGGTGTATATTGTAAATCACAAATGAAACACTGCATAAAAGAATTTATTATTGAAANTCGTTTGATTCTTGGCAATTCTCATCATTCTCAGTGGTAGGTGTTATATAACAATTACTATGGTTGTTGAAATACTGAATATAAATGGGGTTTGCTTGCAAAATCCATGCAAGTGAAGTTGCAGATAACAGCTAGTATGTAATATTTTGAAACATTATACATTCAGAAAATTCTAGTTATTTGCTACAGAATAATAAATAGACATAACAAAAACTTGAAAGTGGTTAAAGGGAGTTAAGATATTTATTTATCTTAACTCCTTTAACTAGTTTTGAGTTTTTAACTTTGATTTTAGGTTTAACCCTTTAAACATGAAACTGGCCAAAATCAGCTTAATCCCATGGTTCTCAATCTGTGGTCCGCAGAACATGGGTGCTCCGTGAAGCCACTTCAAGTGTTCTGTGAAAATATCAAATATACAATTAAAAATTGTTGCAAAAGAAAAATCAATACAATGTCAAATAATTTTTGTATGGAAATGTAATCATCAAATGCCAATAACGTCATACACTAGACCGAGTGCACTCTTTATTTCAAAAAGGTTTGCCACCCCTCCTTTAAAGCTGATGTATTTTAAGTGTTCTGCAGAAAAAAATATCAAAGTTTAGTGTTCCCAACTTCAAAAAGATTGAGAACCATGAGCTTAATTTGTTAGAGATAAAATCAGCCGTTGGAAAAGTTGTTTGACTGGTTTTTCTATACAAGTTCCCCTTGTAGACTGAGGGACTTGTATAGAAAAACTGAATTTACTCTCCAGATACATAGAAAGAAAAAATTTTCAGAGCTTAAAGAGTTAATCATTTTTCAGGATTTTTAAGCCACCTTCTTAACCACAGTATTCTATATTCTGACAAATAGTAAACAAAATTACAGTATAATTAGTTGTAACTTGTCAAAAATGATGGAGGAAGAAACAAAACCTATCAATTTTAAGCTGGATCATAGCCAGTTGCAAACATTTAGACATTGAGGCTTGATTGTAAGAAACAGCAACTAACCTGGTTCTGTATATTTTTTAAAATACAGTAGAGCATCAATTATCCAAATAAATTGGGAACCGTGGTTGTTTGGAAAATTGATTTTTCGGATAACCGATAATGTACAAAAGATATATTAACCTATCCCATATTGAAATTCATTCAAATCCTGGCACATTCTTAAGTACCCTCTCATGGTCATGCCAGTACTGCTAGCTAAAACACGCGCACCAACAAAAATAATATTGGAGTAGCCCAAGACATAGCCAAAGATTGCAGTGCCACAGCACTAGCCAAAATTTAAATTTGCCGACTGGAAAGCTTTCGGTTAATTAACATTTCGGTTTATCAATATTCGGATAATTGATGCTCTACTGTATATAGATCCAGCTTAATTTAAACATATTTAAGCAAATAACAAAACTGACTTTTTCACTAAAATCAGTATATCGTTTTTATTTATCTAAGAAAAAAGTCAGTATTTTTGGGAGATGCTGAGAATTTAAGGTCCTTCTCACTTCAAATCAACAAATCTGTCACTAGCTTCAGAAGTAAATTATTTTCTTAAATGTAAAAATTAAAACTCAAAAATGATTATAAGTTTAATGATTAATCATTTAACCATTAAAATTTAACAGGTTATGCTAAAAAAAATTTAAATTTGAATGAGGTTGCACATTCCATCAATGCTATAGAGTTATAGACACGAAGCCAAATATAGGATATTATATTTTTAGATTCTAAATGTAGAATTATAGATTTTTATGAATGCATAATTACTTAATTTACAGTAAATTTCATTTTTATAAAATGTATTTTGTGAATGTTAATTACAAAAATAACATATATTTTTATGTTATAAATATATGTGTGTCATATGTTTTAAAATTTCAGGTAAATCTACTTTTTCCTTTCAATCTTACTTCAACTGGCCAATGATCTGAAACATCTCTGGCCTAAAACAAAGATTTTATAACATTATTACAATTAATTTTTTTTATGTTAATAAATACAGGAATTTACTTACCTCCTCTAAAGTTAATTTATATGCATTCTGAAAATTGAATATTCCAGCTGAATTAGGTATTATTGCACTTTCAATTTTCTCGCCGGCAATTACAATTCTTGTAAAACATATAAATTAAATTATTGTAAATGTCATATAATTAATGAAAAATTTAAAAGATAATCACCTATCATAAGGACAAGTATTGGCATTTGTTGTAGTATCAACATTTTGACCTATTAACCAGATAAAGTCTCTTCTAGTTCTTAGTCGAATATTTTTCCAGTCACGCACTCGTACTGAAGAACACCCTGCATTCATATCTCCCATAATCATTGCATCCTACAACATTATAAATATATTTATTACAACTATAAAGACGTATTTTTATACAAAATTTTTGGATTTTTAATCCGTAAACTTGTTTTTACTTACTTTTATTTTATACTTATTCTTTGCAAAATCATAGACATCTGTTAAATAATCTGTTTCATTTGCTGCATTACTTGGTTGTGTGTGAATGCCAATTGCAATAAAAGATGGCATGTTTTCTATTAAATATAATGTTCAGTTTGCAAATATATACAAGCTATTCAAATAACAATAAATAAAATTAAGAAAAATAAAAGAACCAACCAACTGTTGGAGTTTGAAAATGCACTATATAAGGAGGTCTCATAAATTTATCTTCCAAATCAGGATATACCATTTTATCTAATACTGAAACAGCATCTCTCCTAAACAAATCGTGATAAAATTAAATAAACTAATAAAAGAAAAATTCCAGTTATAAAAATTTTTAACAAAAATCCTTTGCAGGAATTAATAGATTTAAATAACTTAAAACAAGCAAGTTATTTTCAAACACTTTTAAGTAAAAACTCATCATCAGGAAGATGATGTCTACAATTAAATACAGTTGCTTAAAATCAGATCTAAGAAATCCATTGCTTAAAATATTTTAAAGCAAATACACATGTACAGTACCAGTATATCTGAACATGTGGATGAAAAATGTGTATACTTGAATGTGTGGATGACAATAGCTTTGTCATCCACACATTCAAGTATACAGGACAGGTATACGTCCAGAAACCTTAATATTAGCTATTCAACTATACTGAATACTCTGGATTCTATACATGTTTACCTGGCTTTAAGTTTTAATATCTTGCTAGCAAAGAACCAGATTGTACTTGTTTATAAGTTATTAATTTATAAGTTGTTTATAAATCTTCAATTTGAAGATTGAGCAATGTATGGCCTTTTTTGAACCTTCTTTCGTTGACCAATAAACAAATTTGATTTCCTCATCTATATGCAAGATGCATTTTGAACTACAAACTCCTTTTCAGTTGCTTTTAACGTATAATTAGAAATTGATTTATAACATTAAAAGATTTCTACAAAACCATAAAATTATAAGTAGATATTTACCTTATTAAACTCTGACAGATAAATTTTACAAAATGTCTGTCAGAGTTTAATAAGGTACAGGTAACCCCCGTATAACACGGTAGTTACGTTCCAAAAAATTGCCGTGTTATGAGAATCAAAGAACTAGTACGAAAAGGAGGGTTATGTTCCAAAAATTAAAAAACATGCTACTATATTTTCATAATTAAGTTAAATATCTTTATTAAAATTTTCTTAAGTGATACATATTAATATAAATTAAACAATGTTTTCTTTGTCATCACTAAAAGCACTATTAACCAAGAGCGTTTTATTTTTGGCAAGTTATCGTTATCCTCTGCATTATTTTCAGATTCATGCTTTACCTTTTTCAAAAAGTGTATGTAATTTTAGATTGCTTGCTTCTAGTTAAAAGATCTCTATAAATTTCCTTATATGGTTCTAAGCACTTATGGAATAAGGGAAAAACATCTGGCAACACCAGAAGTAAAAGCGTCTGGTGTTGCCAGATGTTTTTGCAATTTTGCCACCAGAAGCAAGAGCGTCTGGTGGCAAAATTGAAACAATTTTCGCAAAGGACCATGTGTATGGAGACGAGAAAAGAAAATTTACATACTTAAGTACTTATAGTTTACGAAAATAATAATTTTCGTGAACTATTAAATTTCTACACACTTAAGTATGTAGAAATTTATTACATTTCATGTTGTACAAGGGTTTTACCCATTTCTCGAACCGTGTCAGAGTGAATCCGTGCTATAAAAGTACTGTGTCATACGGGGGATGGTACCAATTCTCGAACCGTGTCAGAGTGAATCCGTGCTATAAAAGTACTGTGTCATACGGGGGATGGTACCAATTCTCGAACCGTGTTAGAGTGAATCCGTGCTATAGAAGTGCTGTGTTATACGGGGTTACCTGTAATTTAAAAAGTCATGCATTGCTCAATCTTCAAATTGAAGAGACATCATAACTTTTAATATCTTTTAAAGTTATTTATTAAGTTATCTAAAGATAGTTTAATATTTAAAAAATTTTCAATTGTTTCCATTTCATTTTATAATATGTAAAAATATTTTAAAAAGTGATTTCTGATAGAAAAAAAGCAGTTTTTAAAAACAGTGGATGTAATGCTCTGACTTCTGTTACAATCTACAGTAAAAGGTATATGGAAATTAGTTCTAGGTAATGTGGAGTGGTTATCATTATTAGAGCAATTTTTTTTATTAAACTTTTTATAAGTTTAAATTTCAAAATATTTTAAATATTCTAAAACATAGATATTTGTATATTTATGCTTTACTTACCTGTAGAAGAAAGCATACTGCTCTTTAGCTTTATTTCTTCCTAAACGTTTGCTCAAAACCATATCATAGACTATTCGTTTTGGTGCTACACTATTAAATGGAAATGTTTATTTAAAGTACAGAATATATACATATAATACATATATCATTAACTTACCTGTTAACTGAATTGAGAAATTCTTTTATAAGATTCTGATTACGGGTTACAATTTCTTGTATTAGGATGACATCATAACGAAGTATAATCTAGAATTTATATAATTTTAGATACAATTAATTTTATGTTTATATAACTGAATTTAAATTATTATTATTTACATTAATATCTATTATGTAAATAATATTTTTTAAAATTCAGTTATATAAATTCTTAATTATATTTACTTACATTTCTAATAATTTCTGCAATTTCTTCATTATTTAGTTTTTTGGCACCTAAATTTTGAACATTAAAAGCACCTATCTTTAATGAAGATGATCTTACATCTTTACTAGAACAATATTTTATTTGATATGTGTATAAAAATACAAGAACAAAAATAAAACTTTTCATGCTTCTTATATTATAAAAAAATTTCAACTGAACTGTTTCTACTGTAATAGGTGCTGATATAGGAATCTTTAAAGGAAGGATGAGTTGCAAGTTATATTTGCATTGTTCCTTCCTGTTTAACAAGTAATTTTTTATTTAAACAGGTAATTTATTATTGTTATCTTACCTATAAGATTATTTCTATTAAATATTTAAAAATTGATTTGTGAATATTTTAATCTCTTTTTAGTAATGTATAATGTTTTAGTCATTTCATAGTTGTAAATATTTGATAAAAATTCAATTTCTTTTTCATAATTTAGTAAAATTCATATTACATATGATATAAAATATGATTTAAAAACAATTATTTATCAATAGCAAAACAACAAAACTATATCATCAATAACAACAAGAACACTAGCAACAATAAATGAATGCCATTTCTTTCACAATCTTCTCAATTTGTCAACTAAATTTTTGAGTATTGATATATTTTCAATAGTGTTTTTTATCTCCCAATCAAATTTTGTCAAACTGAAATTCTGTTTAACAAAATATAGTTTTTCACATTACTTTGTCTTCCAGTTAGCCGAACAAAACAACTTGCTTTTAATTCCTTCGTCAAAGAAAGCAATATATTGTCGACAGCGAAGGGCTCAACCAATAAACAAAGTATGCTTTATGAAGTACTATAAACTAAAAATGATAGTATAAAAAATTACTGAACTGTTGTTTGATTAGTCGTACGAAAGGACTCCTAAGATTGTCACTAAAATGTTGGTCCGGATAATGCTTCACAAGTTATTTGCTCGTGGTAAAAATAATAGAAATATTCATTAATGCAATCCATAAATAAATAATATAAAATAAGATTGTCAGATCTTCATCATTAGTCACTAAACATTGTTCAATAATTTGGAATTTTCCATGTTGTGGAACTAGATGGCATCAAAGTTAATTTTTCACTGCTTTCAAGTGGTCAAACTGAGTAACAATCAAAGTTTCAACATTGAGACTAACAACTGTGAGTTACACCTAGATAATAGAAAACTTTTGTTATTTTCTATATAATCTGTAAAATATTTATACAAATAAATTTAACATAAGTATTTTAAGTTTGTATTATATTAAGCAACTTATTAAAACAAGAATATTTTAAAGTATTGCATAAATGGAACTGTCAAAATAACAAAAACAGACAGTTTTCTGTACAAATTTCTAACTATAGCAATTCAAAATTGCAAATGTTTTGCTTTTCATGATTCATGCTTCGCATAAATAAAAAAAATTGCAGAATATGAAACAAACTATAATAAATTGTCGACTGAGTATAATTAATTTTTGGAAAGAATTCATCATAATTTTTAATTGTTACAATACTGTATTTGCAAGTAGCCTATAGTATTTATTTTAATAGATAAAATAATTGTTTTATAGTTTAAATTATGAATTATTCAATGAAACAGTGGATTTTGAATGGATAATGCAATTATTAATGATCTATACCTCGTTTTATCTAAAATTTATTATTTACGATTATCTTTATCTCAGATTTTTGAAAGTCGAAGGTGGCCGAAACGAAGACGTCGAGAAGACAAACGTGCGGGATAACAAAGAAGGATAAGATAAAGAACGCCTCCGTCGGGGGAAGCTTACACGTCACCGACTTGAAGGTTAAATGGGGAGAAGAGAGGTCGAGACGGTTCGAGTAGGTTTATAAAAGACCGAATAATGCTCCGGTGAAGAGTGACGAGGTTGGAAGACGAAGGCATTAAAGGAAAGGAAAGGAAAAGATGACTTGGATGGAGGTGGCGAAGAAAGACTTGAAAGAGTGTGGAGTGAAAATGGAAGATGCCCAAAACATAATGGAATGGATAAAGATTTAAAGGGCCAACACTAAGAAGCTGGTAAAAAGCATGGAGATGATGATGTTTATCTAAAATTTTAACATAAAATTTTGTTAATTATAGCTATTTATCATATTTATCACATTGACTTTTTGACTGTTGTTTACATATATGTCAGTGAGACTGCCACACGTGGTTGTTATCATCTCATTTTCAGAACTAGAATGTTACTGTGAGATTAGTGCATTTTTAAGTTTCGAAAGCTTCTCCCTCTCCTACAGCACTGAAAAAGCCCTTTTTTCCATGTCCATCGTGGATTTGTTCAGATTCTCAATGGGAATGCTCGATGATAAGTCAGAATTCTATTTACATTAATAAATTAAATGATTAATAATGAATAATGTATCTAATGAAGTACGAAAAAATTACAGTTTACTTTCAAAAATCAGAATAATCCGAAAAAACACACCTTTAGGGAAAACCCACTTATCACGTGGCAATCCACAGCCACTACCCGTCACCCCCTAGCGGACAATTAAATGAGTTAATGTTAACCTAAATGCACCTAATATACACGAGCGAAAAGAGTAATTCAACCCAGCAGAAATTCAACAGTTGAATTTCAAGAGTTATAGAAAATTCGCTAATCTTAGCTTATGAATGGAACCTCGATAACTAAGGGAAGAACAACCGGTGACGTCCGTAACCGTGATTTTTAAACGCGTTTGGTTATTCAGGTCACATTTTGGTAACAACCTGCAGTTACCGGTAACACCGGTTACAATTTCCAAACGCTCCCTACTAAGCAATTCAGTTTCTATAAACAATCTTCTTTCAATCATACCTATCAAGTTCGACCAGGCAATGAAGGATGGCGCCTGAAATATCCGGGCAGACCGCCTAAGCTTTAATTTTTTTAAAAAAATATTCTACACAAACTTCCTGTAGGAATTCCACTAATTTAAAAGAAGGATATCCTTGTTATATTTCCTTGCTGTTTAACATTTAAAGTATTTGGGTTATAATTGTATTGTATTTTTAATTTAGTCACAGCGAAATAATGAAATATACTGATTATAATTGAAAGCAAATTAAACTTTATTAATATCTTAATTAATTAATTACAGGTTTTTCTTTTAAAAGCTTTTCTTCGATGCTTAGTTTACATATTGCTGCAGTAATCACGATATCGTATCTTTTAATTATCATAAATCTTCCTTACTTCTAGACTGGAGAAAAAGGTTGAAAGCATTGCCTAATTAATTACTTTCATGCAGTCGTTAATGATTTTAATCATTTCTTCATCCTGTAAATAATTGGTAATAAAATTTAACTCGTTTCGTACGCTTCGTATTAAATAAAAGAAGAATTACAGTATTTAAAATTGACTTACAGTTAGATCTTTCTTGCTGCTTTCGCAACATTCTTCCATCTGAAAACAAGTAATAAATAAATAAAAATTTTAGGAAATTTCCTTTATAACTAGAAATATCAAATCATTTTTCAAGTTTGTAATGATTTTTTTTTACCTGTTTATGTTTCAGGTCTTCGTCATTGGTGCACATCTTCATAGCTGCTTGGTATGGTGAATCGACACCATAGATCTTCTTGGCGCAGTCAGTCCAAGTTATTACAACCTGTATTAATAAATTACAGAAATGAATTTAACAAACACATAAATCGAATTCGTTCTCCATTAAAAAGTTTATTAATTTTTACCTTTTTTGGTACTTTGGGTTCGAAACATTTCCACAATTTGTCTCTTTTATCATTCGGTAATTCTATTTAAAATATAATTTACGATATTTACATTATCAAAAAATATATGAAATGCTTATATTAAAGATACTTACTACAAAATTCTTCTTCAGTTATATGATGCATATCTCCATCAGCTGAAACAATGGCTACAGTAGCCATGAGAGCGATCAATGCCAAGGAGCAATACATGTTGAATGGTTTTGATTGTTAGCTCGAAATTAAGCTTGCACATTCATTGAAATTCTCAGTATTTATAGTAAATTTTGCAGACAGTTTTCTTGACGTCATTGCCAGTAAAGGGTAACGATACGCTATAAATTAATTTTGAAGTCGTGCGCTAGAACACCTGATTAAATGTTTCCAAAAGAATTACGCTTGAATAAGTTTTATTCACATTTTTTTAATTTGTGTCATTCATTCGTATCCATTGTATTTCACCATTGATAATAATAATAAGCTTGACATTAAATAGATTAGAAATAAAAGTTTTGTTAAATCTTTTGAAAACGAAATTACCTGGCGTGTAAGCTTGAATTACTTGCATTCATTCTCCCTTTAAAAAAAATTCTGTTTTGTATAGAAAGTTAGAGATAAAATTAGGTTATGTAATACAAAAATAGAAACTTTGGCATTTTATTACATATATATTTTGATACATTCTTCATAAATTCAGTTTAAAATATAAATACAGATGTATTCGTTCATTTCTATTTTCTATCTTTGTGATTATATTAAATTATTTTCTACATGTTCTTTATACATAAATTACCCTTAATTCAGACAATTTTATTGATAGCAATTTTAAAACACGTTAAATTTTTAGTGTCCTATGGTCACGTATAGGGCCTTTTTCCCCGTACTCACCACGAGTTCGACCAGGTCTATAATGGAGGCAGCCGAATGATGAGGAAGAGAATATCCACCTGACATATCTAAGACAGACCGCTTATGGGAAATTTTTGGGATTTTTTGATCTCCCTCATTCAGTTTTGGGTTTTCATCTAAGCATCGTTTCGTCAATGTCATAATTCTGGGATTGCTAATAGTTTTATTTAAAATCAATTTAATTACAGTTTAGCAGAATTGCATACAATAAATAACACCCGAAACACGAATTCTGGCTTGTGAACCACAGACAGAAAAAAATGTATTTTGGTTTCAATTAGAACCGAATCTGGGGTCGTATTCTGGTCACTGTCTCTGGTCTCTCGTCTCTCGAAAGCCGGTCGCTGATTGGCTAATTCAAATAATTAGCCAATCAGCGACCGGCTTGTGAGAGACGAGAGACCAGAGACAGTGACCAGAATACGGCCCCTGTATCCTTTGATAGAATTTCATTAAGAGAATGGAGATATCACAGCACCTTACTAATTGCAATTACTCACTTATTGTCATTGAAGATGAGTTCATATGCTATTCTGAACAAAGTTCTGTTTGGGCCTTACTTTCTTTGGGTTTAGAAAAAAAAACTCTTTCAGTTCCCAAGGGAAATAAAAAGTAAACATAAGGTGTATAATAATTTACATTATGATTAGATATTTATACAGTATAAAAAGTCAAACATTCTTGAAGACGATATTACTTTATTTCTATTTGATTTCTTAGTTTTCAACAGTTATTTATCATACAAAGAATTTGTTAAGAGTATTATTTGCACACGTAATCTTAATTAATCAAACATTTACAATACAATATTAAATTTAAAGTAAAACCTATACTTTAAACAAATAGAAAATTCATCCCTGCTCTATAATTGCAATAGATATAGAAATAAAAATGCAATTTTTTTTATTAAAATATATTGAATTTTAACTATTAAATTTATAATTTATTACGTGTTATAGCAATAATTGAAAACGTTAACTGATCGTAACATTAATTATTACTCATTCACCGTTAAACTATTATTGTTCGTTTAATGACTAAACAATGTTACGTATAAGACAATAATTACGTGTTCTAAAATATGATTCAACATCTAAAAATACATTAAATATTTATATAATTAATGCTACGACACACTCCAATGCCGTTAGAAGTTATACCAAAAGTGTATATATATTATATTAGGGAGATCCAAGTGTTAATTTCAAAGTCTTATATTGTGGTGCTTCTTAATGGCTGCATATTGCAGAAAACACGCGTGTCTTTTTTCTTATCAAAGAAAATTGATTATTGTTAATAAAATTAAATATTTAGAAGTTTTTTTTATGCTTTAGAAACAATAGTTATAGCTGTGTGAACAATTTTAATTTATTTATTGTGTCAACTTATAATAATGAATAGTGTAAAGCTGATTAAATAAATTTTAAAAGAATTGATTCGTTTGAATAAAATAAAACCAAGGTGTACTTTAGGCAATTAAATGTATTATAATTATTTGAATAATTTAATAATACCAATTAAAATTTTAATTTATTTAACTAAATTTCTAAATTAATGGTATAATAATATAATTAATATAAATTGAAGAGTTATAGGGATTGCACAACTATAAATGATGGCATATGCTTGGAAAAAATATGTAAAAAAAGAGAAAGAAAATTCGTTTTTATAATTTCATTATATAAATTTTAATTATAATTAATTGTAGTGTTTATTGTAAACATAATAAAAGTATCATTAAATGTTACTTTAATGATATTTTATTCAGGGGGTTTTTCTGTGTGTATAGATGCCAGTGTGTGTGTGTGTGTGGAAGGCCCGATTTTGTTCACCCCCTTTGAAGTTTAATAACTCCTGTGTTTTTTGTCAAAAACTTTTGAAATTTTGCAGGGAGTTTTATATATTAGGGGATAAATGCTATTCAAAGCTTTTGACCCGAAAGGTGTTAGAAAAATGACCGACACGACTCTATTGTTAAAGGGAAAATATGATGTACAGTATAGGGGCAAGGCATTACTAATTTGAGGTGGAGAGAATATATTTTAAATTAAATAAATTAAAAATATTAAAAATTGCAGCCCGGCATTGTGACTATATCATAATAAAATATACCGATTTTATAATAATTAAAAATATAAAAAGATTTTAATAATAGACAATCAAAGCTTTCTGGAGAGCGAATGATAAAAATAGTTGATGATAAAATTATTATTGATGGAACGAAGTACTTTTACGATGTTGACTGTCACCAGGTTAAGCCTGTTTCGTCCTAGCAATTGTCGAATAGGGGTGGTACTTTTTTAATTTGGAATTGTGCTGGTTTATTTAATAAACCTGAGTTTTTTTGGAAGTATTTATTGCGGAATGATATTACTTTTCTTTCTGAGACTTGGTATGGTTGTACTAATAGAAATTCGGACTTAGCTGATAGTTTGCAAGGTTATAATCTCCATTTTGGAAAAGCCTTTAAGTTACACGCGAAAGGTCGTTATTGTGCAGGATGGTTATTAGCAATAAGATCCTCTTTTCCTTGTGTGGTTGTTTATCAAGACGACTTTTTAATACTTGTTAAATTTGGTGCCGAACTTGGTAATATTTTGGCATGTTTTGTTTATTTTAGGGAAAATGACTGGCAGTTTATTTTCGATACGTTAACTGGATTGATATTAGATAATAATAGGAATGTATTGATTGCCGGTGATTTTAATTTTAGGATTGGATTGGAGAATACAGTAGACTTCCCTATAACACTGTTGATAATTCCGTATTATACGAATTCCATGTTGTACGAGTCACTTAGATTTTACAAATACGTGTGCCGGGCTGTGAACGGCTCACGTACAGTATTTGTAAAATCTAAGTGACTCGTACAACACGGAATTCGTATAATACGGAAGTATCAACAATGTTATAGGGGGATTTACTGTATAATTTCTGATGCATTTTGCAATTATTTTGGAATTGTTTGTCTTATGTATAGGAATTCGAAAGACTTGGTGATTGATTCTTGTGGTAGGAAGTTGCTTCATTTATGTATAGATTTAAATATGATTATTGTTAATGGAAGACGTTTAGGTGATGAAGTGGGTGAATATTCTTTTATCTTTAATTGTAGTTGTTCTGTTATTGATTTGGTCATAGTTTCTCCGTTAATTTGGAAAGATGTGCTCTCTGTTACGATGGACCAGTTTTTGGATTCCGATCCTTTGATTTTATGATTGGTCCGTGGCAATGATACATCGGTTTCTTTATAGAAGAGGCAGAGGATTAATAGATTGTTTTGGAACGAATCTAGAAAAGATGAATTAAGGTTGGTTATGGAAGAAATATGTGTGTCGAATAAGTTTAATTCGATGGAAGACCCGAGTAATTGTCTTTTTAGCTTGGTTTGTAAGTGGGGATTTAATATCAGGAGATATAAGAATTCTTTTTCGTGGTCTGATTCTGACTGTAGGATGTTAATTAACGCTAGGAATAGAGCCTGGAGGTCATTTAGGAAGATCAATGATTCTAATAATCGTATGCGTTTTATTATGTTGCGAAGTTTGATGAAGCGGTTTTGCATCGCGAAAAAAAATTATTTGCTGGTAAAATTCAGAATTGTTTTAGGAAAGATAATAGACCTTTTTGGAATTATTTCCGACATGTTAAGCAGGCTGACTTGTAATTTTGGCTCTATTCCTATTGATGATTGGTTTCATCACTTTTTTAATTTATTTGGTTCCTTGGACCCTTATTTTGCGAATATTTAGATTTTTAATTATTGTAGGAATTGGTATGATAAACTTTTGGACCATGAATTTTCTATAAGTGAGCTTGATGAAGCTTTGAGAAGATATAAATCAAATAAAGCCCCAGGTTTTGACGGGATCCCAATGGAATTCTGGAATTTTGAGACGTTGAGACCCCACCACATCTTTTGACTTTTTCCTCAAAGATTTTTGATACTGGGATAATACCGGAGTCTTGGAAGACGAGTATTTTAATTCCGATTTAATGGTAGGAAGGATGCTCCTGGTAATTATAGAGGTATCTGGTTATCATCTTGTGTTTCGAAATTGTTTTGTATTATTTTGTATAGAAGACTGACTCGATGGTTAGACGTTAAAAATATATTACATGAAAATCAGGCAGGATTCCGGGCTAGTTATTCCACATTGGATAATATTTTTGTTTTGTATACGGTTATTCAGAAAACCTTTTTTACGGAAACGTAAGAAGGTGTATGCATTTTTTGTTGATTTATCTTCAGAGTTTGTAGGAATTTGTTGTGGTTAAAGATGTTGCGTTATGGTTTCAGTTATAAATTTGTATCTTTACTCGTTGCTTTGTATGAAAACTCCTCGCTTATGGTGAGAACTGGAGGTTTTTAGTAGTAGTCTGTTGTCGAATTAACATCTTGGCAAGGAATTTAAGCTTCTGATTCATCTAACTCGTTGTTGAGCTCGGGTTTGATTTTTAAGACTGATTTCAGAGTGATGCGAGTAGGACCACTATTGGATCGTTCATCTATTGAAAGATCTTCAATAGTATGACTACGGAAAACTAGATCTATGAATTAACTTAGTTACCTGTCTCAATCTGGCCAATTAAAAATTAAAAAAATGTTCGAAACGTCTATAGGTTTACTTTTTGATTTCCCATTTTATACAAAAAGAAGATAAACACTGTCCCTCTCTTATTCCTTTTTTAATCTGAATCCATTTCTTTTGACTTTTATAGATGTTGTAGATTATTCTCATTATCAATACCTATTTTTGCAGAATCTCAAACATCAGCGTTTGACTAACACTATCAAAGGCCTTCTCGAAGTCGATAAAACACACAAAATACTCTCTATTATGATCAATCATCCTTTCTTCCGTAAGTCGTATTGTATCATTGTAATGTCCTCCCTTGTCCCTCTGCCTCTTCAAAAACCAAATTGTGACTCATCTAGTTCCCGATTTGTGTAGTTTTCTATTCTTTTCTGTATGATGTTAACTAAAACTTTTGAAGAATGGCTTATCAAACTAATAGTTCTGTGTTTATCACGATCCCGCAGTTTTAGAAACAGGGATGAAGATTGATTTTGTAAAATCATCCGGAATATCTTGCCTCTAAAATTTTGTTTAAAAAATTAGTTACAATTCTTGTTCCATCTTCTCTCACAGTTTTAAAGAGTTCTACTTATATTTCATCTATTCCTAGTGCCTTTCTGTCCTTCAGCTTTTTCAATACAGCATCAATCTCTTCCTTAAGAAACTTTGCATCCTCTTCTTTCTCCTTCATCCTTTTAGGTTTAAACTGTCCAAATTTCCGTAGAGATTGTCTACGTATTTTTTCCATCTTAGCGCTTGTTCATCTTTCTGCAATAAAATGTTTCCATTTTCATCTTTCAGTGCCCCAATTCTTCATTTTCTTTTTTTTCCCTTCGAGATTAAGAGTAGTTTTTCATATACTCCTCTTAAATCGTTCCCATTTGCGTGGTGCTCTATTTCCAGACATAATTAATTTAACCACTTTTCCTTTGCCTGTTTGCACATTATTCTTATTTGTTTATTAATCCCGGAGCTCTCCGCGTAGCCAATCTTCTTTCACGCTGTTGGAACCAGGTGTTAGTTACAATCATGCTGGTTCTTCTGCAAAATTCAAAAGTTTACTTCCTCTTTCGTTTCTTTCTTCTAATTCCCATGGTCTTATGTATTAAAGAATAGAAAAATATATCAAAATTAAATAATAATAACATATTTATTATTAGAAGTTATATATTTCTTCTAAACGCCTTTTAACAGCGTCAAAGAATAAAATCAACTTTCTCAATTTATTCACTTTATTTGTATTAAAAAAAAAAAGTTATTATTAAAGAGTAAAACACGAATTAGAATTATAACTTTTAGTGTTTTTACAGAAATTTCATGAAGATTATAAATTAGAAAAATTAAATCGACTTTTACTTGAAGATTTTAGGTAAAAAAAAAAAAAAATAGATTAATCAACCATCAAAATACATTTACGTATGCTACTTAATAAATCCACTAATTATAAACGGAAGATCAATAATATCATTTTTCTTTCGTGTTTTAAACCGTTTCTCAATTAATAATTCGATTTATATTGAAGCCATTAAGTACTATAACCTCTTGATTACATTTATAACAAATAATTTAAATTGATTTTATTTATTACAAAATAGAAAATATTTAAGTGTACAATATTAACACGAACATGTATAAAAATTATGATAGATGTTTAATTAGAGAAAGACAATATTCAGCTATGGATTCTCTGTTTAACAGCTCTGTTCTTGATTCTTGTAAGTATGCATTCAACTGAAATAATAATAATAATTAAAAAATGTAGATCTATTTTTGACTTAAATATAATTATTTTCAAATTAATTAAAAAGATGTTTTTAATATCTGAAATTAAATAGTTGGCACGTCCTTTCGCTGCGTTATATTTAATTTTACGCTAATACAATTCCATTATATTCAGAATTATTTTTTAAACTATCAACCATTTAAGTAATTGTCATTCACTTACTATATCTGTTTGGTCCATACAATCGATGAACTGTAATATATATAATTAGAATTTATCATTAAGTATATAGAATTTATACTCTATAGTTCTATTAAAAACTTACACTGTTAACATTTAATCTTCCTTTACATCCTCCCAGTTTTTCAAGCGAACCGACTGCGGAGTTAAAACCGTAATATTTTTCAATACACGTATCGGCATTATCTATATACTGAATAATGGTTATATTATTAATTTTTTGACGTAATAAAACATTAGAAAAGGCAAGTAAATATATTCGAAACGGTTAAAATTAAGGAAAATTCGTTCTAATTTAGCATCAACCTCTCGTAACTCGAGCGTTAAATATGAAATTTTAATATTCAAAATATAGTACAAGTCGACCCCCCCCTATAACACTGTTAATAATTCCGTTTTATATGAATTCCATGTTGTACGAGTCACTTAGATTTTACAAATACGTGAGCCATTTACAGCCCGGCACACGTATTTGTAAAATCTAAGTGACTCGTACAACATGGAATTCATATAAAACGGAATTATCAACAGTGTTATAGGGGGTCGACTGTAATTTAGAAATTTAAGCTAAATGAATTTTTATTTAATTAACATATTAATAAAAATTGTATTTTACTAACTGTACGAGTAATATTGCTCATCTTGGTCTGTAAACAATGTAAATAAGGCGTTTTAAATTCCTGAGATAATCCTGAAAGGAAAAAAATAAGTAAATAATTATTAGTTATTTCAAATATTAAAGGTATTTTATAAATTTTTAAAGTTCCATTTTGTATCTAATCTTATATAATGCAAAATACAGTAGTAGTCTATACGAAATTACACATTATATGTATTGACGTGTAGAAGTAGCTGAGAAAACTTTACTAAAATAGTTTATAATGTTGCTATTATTATTAAATAGTTACTTTTTTTGAAGGAGAATTTGCCAATTTCGTTCGTTATTAACTACACGAATTTGATATTGTCAAGGTCTATAAACATAAGGTCAAGACACGATACCCGCCCCGCCATGTTGGGGCTCTTTTTGTGTTTACCACAGGAGTTCAGATTAAACATTTTTATAAATTAAAATTAGATGAAAAGAAAGCCATTCTCACAAACTTTACACATTATGTAAAGTAAACTTTCAAAAGTGTTTGCAAGAGATAAGAAAGTTCCTAAATGAAGGAAATTATTACGCATATAAACTAAATTTAATTATTTTTTATAGAGAATTAAATAAATATACTTATAAAAATTTATTAAACAGTAGACAAAAAATAGAAATATCTACTTTAACTTTATTTATTGTTGATTTTATAATAAAATGATAATTAAGCAACATAATTGTTTATTAGAATATGCATTAACTGTTACAGTTTTCAACGCGTATCCCAGTGTTTGAGGACGAAGACCGCTTGGCCACTGGTGGGCCCAGCTTAGATCTAGAAACACCGTACACACAAAAAGAGTCCCAACATGGCGACTGCCGCGAAGCATCACGGTATCGTGTCTAGCTTGAAGTTGTGTTTATAGACCTCGAATATTGTACGAGAGTGTGTCGCCATCTGTTGACTATTAAATAACTTAATATTTAAAGTGTAAGGAACTGGACAATAGTTTGTACAGTACATATACCTACCATTTTTCTTTATTCGAATGTAGATATATATTTAATCGGACTTTAGATTTTTTGTTTTAATAAGAATCGACTATTTAAATAGATGGAGACCACAAATAACTTGTCGTTGAAATTATAACGATTAAAACGGCAATTCGACTTGTATTTAAATAGTCTATTAGAGCGTTTTTATTCAACAATACTGAAATAAACAATCATATGAAGCCTTCAAGACCTGGCTCGTACTTAGATTATAAAAATATTAGTATATTGAAGGTTAAGTACTACACTTACCTCTTTAAACTCTAATCTTACCTTATTTATAATAATTAAATAAAATCTAGAAAATAGCTAAATTCGAGATGAAACATTCTATATTTATATCACTTATCTAATTTCCTAAATCTCAAATCTAGGGGGCAAACAAAACAATCTAAAAACAAATTCTAAAGTGCTCAACACGTGGTGTAGACGTCAATGTTTTGACTTAAAATAAAATGGCGGTCGATAGTATCCGTCGTTTGGCCACTCTATGTAGTATATTCTAGCTGGTTGGTATTAGCAGTCAATGGATTAACCTATTCTTTGTTTTGTCTTCGGGATGCGACACACAAAACCTGGATACTTACCAGTTCGGATCGATGCCCACGAAGACCATCTTCAATTGCGTTGGATGGACTGATCATTATCCTACTTATTTTATATCTCCATTTTCATCCTGTTTCAAATACTTTTGCCCATAGAAGAGAATTTGGAGCCGTACCGCTTGACACAGTGAAAGAGAACATTTTATTTTGCATTTGATTCCGTGTATTGTTTCATCAATACCGAACAATGCATACGAAGAAATATTTTCAGCTAACTTAATTAGCTGTCAAGATGTTGGGCGTATATTTATGTCTAATAATTTCAAGAGTTTTGTGAGATAAGCCGGGGGTACAATCTGTAGAAGGTGTACCACTTAATCGGCACAAATTCGCAAGATTCGATCTCTAAACTTTTTCTAGGAGAGCGTTATTTTATTGGAATTAGATGATCGTGTAATCACCCTCTTCCTTCCGTCAGGATTCCCGACACCAGTTAATTACTTTTATATTACGCGGATTAACACGTGTATTGACTCGAGAAGGAGATAATGAAATGTGTTTGATTCAGATATCGAAGAGACATTTCTTTAATATATAAAAAACAAAAAATTAATGAACAAAATAAACAAAATAATACAAAATTAAATATGCAAATAAAGCGATTTCAAGAACTTCGAATAAAGCTGTTTCGAGAGAGAGAGCTCACAATTTCTATCATTAATCATACTACCTCTACGTATCTTTATCTTCTTCTGTTCTTTAGATGAATATGACTATTCTTTCTTCTTGGTCCATCAATAGCACATATTTAAAATAATTTCTTCCCTATTTACTGACTTAAACTCATTTTATAGAAACTTCTAGATTCGACTTTGGGCGTTGGCCTTCGGGAGATGATATGGAATACCTCTGTCCTTCTTCGACTTTCTCGACGTCCTCCCCGAATCATGCAAAATTCTTTCTTTTTCTCAAGAATTTTCTCCAATCAGCATTTGGTATTTTTCCACGTGAACAGAGGAAAAGGGGATTTATCGAGGGGAATGACAAGAATACAATTCCCAAGGTGAATAAGATTTTTAGTAGATAAGGGAAAACAAAAGGATGGTTCAACTTCCGTTGAAGGAAGTGACTTTTTCCAGTTTCCTTTGTTTTAGAAAATATAATTTTCCCACCAAAATCAACGAATATTTTTGTCTAAAAGTTTACTTTTTTCCAATTAAATTTTTAATTAACCACAGGGGTGGTTCGCATCTCACAGTTTAATCATGTACTTTAACTAAACACTTGAAAGTATTAGACATAAATATAGAGTCAACATCTTTTTTTAGACAAGTAGACGCTATTACATTACAAAATCTTATCTTAATAATTGTTTTTACATTTTATTTTGTGTAGGTTTTTTTTAAATTTTAAATTTAGAATGTCGCGTAAACAGTTTTTAACATCACTAAACACTTTTCAATGGTCTTCGAAGAGGAGAAGATCGCAGAAAAGAGTAACGTGCAAAAGAGAATTCGAGCGATGAAGAGAAAGAGACAGGCAGTCGAGGAAAGACTTGAGACGAATAAGAAAACAGAGATAAACAAAATGATCAACGAAAATGACTTTCATCATTCGACTGACGACTCGACGTTTTGGGAAGAAGCGAAAGACGGAGAAGACACAGAACAATGGAGATTAATGGTGAAACGGGCGGATAGTTTTGTATCTTTTAATATTTCTTACAATATCCGTAGTTTGGAATCTTCTCGGAGATCTTCTATCAAGTGGAAAAGAGAAAATACAAGTTGCATTTAGAAACGAAGATGGAATTCAAACCAGAAACGAATGCATCTGTATCTCTCTCTCTCCTCATAAGATTTCCATAGATTTCAACGATTTTCATTGTCAAATAGATCACGAAAAGTATGGAAAATTGATAAAATGCGTTTCACAGGAATTCGTCTCGGAAATGTTGGAATGGTTTGATAACAATACAAAGAAGGAATTCTGCAAAGAGGAATGTGTATATTCTCATTTCATTCGATATCGTCAGTGTGAAAAGAGTGACCGATCGCCATTTAAGATATTAGAATTTGGAGAAAAGGAGTCTACTAGAAAATGGAGAAGTTGTTCAATCTGGAAGTAACGAAAGATGATTTATTTAGGAAGAAATTGAGAGGTATGGCAGTGCCTCATAGCTTTACAATGGTAATGACGAATTTCCTAGAGATTTAGAGACTTTTATGGGAAAGGAAATCTCGGATGTCACTTCTACTCCTTCTTAACTACAAAGAAAGGAGAGAACTTTTTGAATATGATTTGGATCTTTTCTTCAATTCTCTCTCTAAAATCATTCCAAATGTCAAAAGTAACGGAAATTAATGAAAATCTTTCAAACTGATCGAAGAATACTGTTATTAATTGTACCTCGTGTGTGAACACTTTTGTGTAAAATACGAAAGAATTAATAAATGTGTTGTTTGAAATGAAATGAAGAGTTGTGACTTCTCTAAATTCTTTAAAAACTTAAACTGTAATTGCTACGTAAAGACAAACAGAATTCATATCTTAATTAATTAATAAACGAAAATTTACTACCATAGTAATAATAATTAATGGTTGTAAATGGTTTAATTTCTTCATTGTTTTTAATTACATATCTCTCTCTTAAAATATTATTGAATTTAATTAAAATTTAATATGTTTTATTAATCTCACAATGATATAGATCAAAAATATTTAAATAGTTCAGATGATTTTGCTTGAAACCAACCAGTAAGTGCAGTAAATTGCACGTTCCTTCGAGTTCGAGCCATGGAATTCCTTTTATAATTTCAAAGAGTATCTTTTCATTTAGAGGTTACTATGACAAATAATTCAATCAATCAATGAACTGGGAGAACAAAGGTCTACTGATAAATGGAGACCATCTGATCCATCTTCGATTTGCTGACGACGTAGCCATCATTACAGAGAGCCCTTCAGAGCTCCAGGACATGATTCAAGAACTTGCAAACAAAAGTAAAGAAGTTGGTTTAAAGATGAACTTGAACAAGACGAAAATTATGTACAACAGTTTTGTATGTGAAGAAACACTACTAGTAGATAATATGTTCCTCCATAAGGGTGTTCCTACTTCCTCGTATCACTCTTCAACACCCATCTTTTGCCTTCAATCTTAATGTAAGTCCAATCACGGCGCCAATTATCGTTTAGGTGTATCATCTATCGGTCACTATGTACTTACATACATCATAAATGTAATTTTGTAATTCTTTGTTTTAATAAACAAATCCCAGCTGGCACCCCTCCTCCTCTTCCCCCCTCTTTTCCATTCCATATTCCTTTTATCCCTTCCCTCCTTTCCTTATTCCACCTCCAGACCTCTCCTTTTCCTTTCTCCTTCTAGGGCTATACCTCTGAGTAAGGCCTTACTCCCCCTTTTACCAACAGTAGATAATATGGAATTGGAAAAGATAGATGTTTACATTTACCTGGAACAAAGAATATAAAGGAAATAAACAGACGTGTAAAACTTGGCTGGAGTGCTTTTGGCAGGAATAGTATAGTCTTGAAAAATCAACAGATGCCCCTGTGCCTGAAACGCAAGGTTTTTGATCAGTGTGTCTTGCCAGTTCTCACTTATGGATCAGAAACTTGGACTCTTAGAAAATCAGAGATCCAAAGATTACAGACTACCCAAAGGAACATGGAAAGGTGTATGCTTGGCTTAACAAGGAGAGATCGGAAACGTATAACATGGATAAGGAAAATGACAGGAGTTACCTATATCATCGCTAGAGTAAAATCCCTGAAGTGGCAGTGGGCTGGACATATTGAAAGAAGAACTGACCATCGCTGGACATCTGAAGTTCTTGATCGGATACCAAGAGATCGAAAATGACCAAGAAGACGTCCTCACACTCGGTGGGTTGATGAGATCAAGAGGCATCTTGACACAACATGGAAGCAAAATGCTCAAAACAAAAGATTGTGGAAGAGGCTTGGGGAGACCTTCATCCTGCAGTGGATTGATAACGATTGATGATGATGATGATGACGAAAAATAATTAAAGGCTAACTAAATAGGTTTCAAAGTAAAAAGCTACGAATCATAAAGTACGAGAATAAATTTATTTAGTTTTGAAATACAAAATTAGAGAAGAAATTTGGAGATATTTTTTAAAATAAGAATATATTTAGCTTGAAATCGAAAGAAACAAACAACCAGATTCGCTCTAGAAACACCGTACACACCTCAAATATGGCGACTGCCGCCAGGCATCACGGTATCGTGTCCGGGCCTTGTGTTTATAGACCTTGTAATAAATAAATTGTGTGTGGCTCCATCTATTACGAGCTTTTATCATAAAAAATTTTATATTATTAATTATTATAAAATGGCAAAACGCTGAATTTTGAGAATAGAGACGATTTTTATTAAAAAAAAAATTGTAAATGTTAATAACGAGTAAATTCTCTATTAAGTCCGATCCTTCTCGAGATATGACACATGACCTTCCTCTATCTCCCCACTCTCTCGACATTTAACCTCCAAAATTTAATCGCATCAATATCCTATATACCCAAGCTACCGCGCCAAATTTCGCTTCTTAATTTTTAATCCATCATGAGATATTAAACGAAAGTATTGTTTGTAAAATGATTTGTCAACCAATTGTTTCAATACAGCTGAATAAACGAGCCAGTGACACAACCCATTTTATTTGAAAGGGACTATATATCATTGGTTTTGTATACAGCTGTATTAAAGTTCTGCACCAAGCAGCTCTCCCCTATAACGAATGTATTTTATCATTAAATTGTCAAATTAATATCGAAAATTATACTTAAATAAGTGTTAAAATATAAAGTAAAAGCTTTTCAAAAAATGACAATATATGTAATTTTTAAAAATAATTTTTATCCATTAATACATATAGGCCTACATATCTAGGCCTATATATTTTCACGAGGACAGACAAATCTACGAACTTATAGAAAAACTAATCTAATATACGAATTTATATTAATTTTTATATGTCAGCTCGTAAATATATATATATATATATATATATTCCCTCTGTTAACAGCCGAGAAAGTAAAAATTGCATTACATTATTTTAACACGTCACGAATCGCAACACTCGACTTTACGACATCTTACGATTATTATCTATTTAAATAAAGATGCACGTAATACAGGTTTAATATGACGTTAACACTGTCTTATATTTCACTAATATAAAAGAAAAAACACGCATACGTATTAATTTTCTGTGATTTGTATATTTAAGAAGTTTGCATAATATAAATATACGGTACTTGAAAAAGATATCCTTGATAGAAAGGTCATTATAGTAGTGTTGGGATTATGTTACATCATATAAAATACATTTCTAATACGAAATACACGTATATGTTTGCATCATTTATTGCTTACGAAGGGTTGTTTTATCGTGGATTCGACCGGACCAACAACGAAGTGGGAGATCGGGGAATACAGGGGAAAGGACCAACACTAAAATATTCCTTCTGAATTCGTGTCTGTTCGATTATCACGCGAGAATGGCCGAACAATTTTCTAAGCAACTTTGTAAATATAATCAGAATAGTATTGGAAAGAATACAGGTATACCTCGACTTTACGTCATCCGCCACAAATATCGAAGCCGTGATATCACTAGAAAAACGTTTAAAACACATAAAATCGTATTAAAATATATACATTTACAAGTATAGTATGTGTGGTATTTACATTACCTGCATTCGTAAATTTAGATTACATTTTTCTGTACTATATTAAAAACTAAAATTTATTTGTCTGTAAGCTTAAAATAGATCCTTATTAACCACATATTATTAAAAATGCATTAATAAATAAAATACAGAACCNGAATTGAGAAATTCTTTTATAAGATTCTGATTACGGGTTACAATTTCTTGTATTAGGATGACATCATAACGAAGTATAATCTAGAATTTATATAATTTTAGAATCATTAAATGTTACTTTAATGATATTTTATTCAGGGGGTTTTTCTGTGTGTATAGATGCCAGTGTGTGTGTGTGTGTGGAAGGCCCGATTTTGTTCACCCCCTTTGAAGTTTAATAACTCCTGTGTTTTTTGTCAAAAACTTTTGAAATTTTGCAGGGAGTTTTATATATTAGGGGATAAATGCTATTCAAAGCTTTTGACCCGAAAGGTGTTAGAAAAATGACCGACACGACTCTATTGTTAAAGGGAAAATATGATGTACAGTATAGGGGCAAGGCATTACTAATTTGAGGTGGAGAGAATATATTTTAAATTAAATAAATTAAAAATATTAAAAATTGCAGCCCGGCATTGTGACTATATCATAATAAAATATACCGATTTTATAATAATTAAAAATATAAAAAGATTTTAATAATAGACAATCAAAGCTTTCTGGAGAGCGAATGATAAAAATAGTTGATGATAAAATTATTATTGATGGAACGAAGTACTTTTACGATGTTGACTGTCACCAGGTTAAGCCTGTTTCGTCCTAGCAATTGTCGAATAGGGGTGGTACTTTTTTAATTTGGAATTGTGCTGGTTTATTTAATAAACCTGAGTTTTTTTGGAAGTATTTATTGCGGAATGATATTACTTTTCTTTCTGAGACTTGGTATGGTTGTACTAATAGAAATTCGGACTTAGCTGATAGTTTGCAAGGTTATAATCTCCATTTTGGAAAAGCCTTTAAGTTACACGCGAAAGGTCGTTATTGTGCAGGATGGTTATTAGCAATAAGATCCTCTTTTCCTTGTGTGGTTGTTTATCAAGACGACTTTTTAATACTTGTTAAATTTGGTGCCGAACTTGGTAATATTTTGGCATGTTTTGTTTATTTTAGGGAAAATGACTGGCAGTTTATTTTCGATACGTTAACTGGATTGATATTAGATAATAATAGGAATGTATTGATTGCCGGTGATTTTAATTTTAGGATTGGATTGGAGAATACAGTAGACTTCCCTATAACACTGTTGATAATTCCGTATTATACGAATTCCATGTTGTACGAGTCACTTAGATTTTACAAATACGTGTGCCGGGCTGTGAACGGCTCACGTACAGTATTTGTAAAATCTAAGTGACTCGTACAACACGGAATTCGTATAATACGGAAGTATCAACAATGTTATAGGGGGATTTACTGTATAATTTCTGATGCATTTTGCAATTATTTTGGAATTGTTTGTCTTATGTATAGGAATTCGAAAGACTTGGTGATTGATTCTTGTGGTAGGAAGTTGCTTCATTTATGTATAGATTTAAATATGATTATTGTTAATGGAAGACGTTTAGGTGATGAAGTGGGTGAATATTCTTTTATCTTTAATTGTAGTTGTTCTGTTATTGATTTGGTCATAGTTTCTCCGTTAATTTGGAAAGATGTGCTCTCTGTTACGATGGACCAGTTTTTGGATTCCGATCCTTTGATTTTATGATTGGTCCGTGGCAATGATACATCGGTTTCTTTATAGAAGAGGCAGAGGATTAATAGATTGTTTTGGAACGAATCTAGAAAAGATGAATTAAGGTTGGTTATGGAAGAAATATGTGTGTCGAATAAGTTTAATTCGATGGAAGACCCGAGTAATTGTCTTTTTAGCTTGGTTTGTAAGTGGGGATTTAATATCAGGAGATATAAGAATTCTTTTTCGTGGTCTGATTCTGACTGTAGGATGTTAATTAACGCTAGGAATAGAGCCTGGAGGTCATTTAGGAAGATCAATGATTCTAATAATCGTATGCGTTTTATTATGTTGCGAAGTTTGATGAAGCGGTTTTGCATCGCGAAAAAAAATTATTTGCTGGTAAAATTCAGAATTGTTTTAGGAAAGATAATAGACCTTTTTGGAATTATTTCCGACATGTTAAGCAGGCTGACTTGTAATTTTGGCTCTATTCCTATTGATGATTGGTTTCATCACTTTTTTAATTTATTTGGTTCCTTGGACCCTTATTTTGCGAATATTTAGATTTTTAATTATTGTAGGAATTGGTATGATAAACTTTTGGACCATGAATTTTCTATAAGTGAGCTTGATGAAGCTTTGAGAAGATATAAATCAAATAAAGCCCCAGGTTTTGACGGGATCCCAATGGAATTCTGGAATTTTGAGACGTTGAGACCCCACCACATCTTTTGACTTTTTCCTCAAAGATTTTTGATACTGGGATAATACCGGAGTCTTGGAAGACGAGTATTTTAATTCCGATTTAATGGTAGGAAGGATGCTCCTGGTAATTATAGAGGTATCTGGTTATCATCTTGTGTTTCGAAATTGTTTTGTATTATTTTGTATAGAAGACTGACTCGATGGTTAGACGTTAAAAATATATTACATGAAAATCAGGCAGGATTCCGGGCTAGTTATTCCACATTGGATAATATTTTTGTTTTGTATACGGTTATTCAGAAAACCTTTTTTACGGAAACGTAAGAAGGTGTATGCATTTTTTGTTGATTTATCTTCAGAGTTTGTAGGAATTTGTTGTGGTTAAAGATGTTGCGTTATGGTTTCAGTTATAAATTTGTATCTTTACTCGTTGCTTTGTATGAAAACTCCTCGCTTATGGTGAGAACTGGAGGTTTTTAGTAGTAGTCTGTTGTCGAATTAACATCTTGGCAAGGAATTTAAGCTTCTGATTCATCTAACTCGTTGTTGAGCTCGGGTTTGATTTTTAAGACTGATTTCAGAGTGATGCGAGTAGGACCACTATTGGATCGTTCATCTATTGAAAGATCTTCAATAGTATGACTACGGAAAACTAGATCTATGAATTAACTTAGTTACCTGTCTCAATCTGGCCAATTAAAAATTAAAAAAATGTTCGAAACGTCTATAGGTTTACTTTTTGATTTCCCATTTTATACAAAAAGAAGATAAACACTGTCCCTCTCTTATTCCTTTTTTAATCTGAATCCATTTCTTTTGACTTTTATAGATGTTGTAGATTATTCTCATTATCAATACCTATTTTTGCAGAATCTCAAACATCAGCGTTTGACTAACACTATCAAAGGCCTTCTCGAAGTCGATAAAACACACAAAATACTCTCTATTATGATCAATCATCCTTTCTTCCGTAAGTCGTATTGTATCATTGTAATGTCCTCCCTTGTCCCTCTGCCTCTTCAAAAACCAAATTGTGACTCATCTAGTTCCCGATTTGTGTAGTTTTCTATTCTTTTCTGTATGATGTTAACTAAAACTTTTGAAGAATGGCTTATCAAACTAATAGTTCTGTGTTTATCACGATCCCGCAGTTTTAGAAACAGGGATGAAGATTGATTTTGTAAAATCATCCGGAATATCTTGCCTCTAAAATTTTGTTTAAAAAATTAGTTACAATTCTTGTTCCATCTTCTCTCACAGTTTTAAAGAGTTCTACTTATATTTCATCTATTCCTAGTGCCTTTCTGTCCTTCAGCTTTTTCAATACAGCATCAATCTCTTCCTTAAGAAACTTTGCATCCTCTTCTTTCGCCTTCATCCTTTTAAGTTTAAACTGTCCAAATTTCCGTAGAGATTGTCTACGTATTTTTTCCATCTTAGCGCTTGTTCATCTTTCTGCAATAAAATGTTTCCATTTTCATCTTTCAGTGCCCCAATTCTTCATTTTCTTTTTTTTCCCTTCGAGATTAAGAGTAGTTTTTCATATACTCCTCTTAAATCGTTCCCATTTGCGTGGTGCTCTATTTCCAGACATAATTAATTTAACCACTTTTCCTTTGCCTGTTTGCACATTATTCTTATTTGTTTATTAATCCCGGAGCTCTCCGCGTAGCCAATCTTCTTTCACG
Organism: Centruroides sculpturatus; assembly: GCF_000671375.1. Classification (NCBI taxonomy): domain Eukaryota; kingdom Metazoa; phylum Arthropoda; class Arachnida; order Scorpiones; family Buthidae; genus Centruroides; species Centruroides sculpturatus. The sequence goes on along the minus strand of NW_019384402.1, from coordinate 215,657 downwards.
CTGTTGGAACCAGGTGTTAGTTACAATCATGCTGGTTCTTCTGCAAAATTCAAAAGTTTACTTCCTCTTTCGTTTCTTTCTTCTAATTCCCATGGTCTTATGTATTAAAGAATAGAAAAATATATCAAAATTAAATAATAATAACATATTTATTATTAGAAGTTATATATTTCTTCTAAACGCCTTTTAACAGCGTCAAAGAATAAAATCAACTTTCTCAATTTATTCACTTTATTTGTATTAAAAAAAAAAAGTTATTATTAAAGAGTAAAACACGAATTAGAATTATAACTTTTAGTGTTTTTACAGAAATTTCAAAAGATTTTAATAATAGACAATCAAAGCTTTCTGGAGAGCGAATGATANATTAAAACTTTATCACGAAAAAGGATATTTTAAAAAATTACTTCTACAGACACTTTCAATTTTTACTTAGAAATAAATAAATTTATCTATTATAAAGGAGACAGACAAAAACTGACTTGAAAAACACAAATAATTGGTCTCTAATTAATAAAATACGACGAAACACCATTTTAAAGTGCATTTTTATTCGACTAATATATTTATAAATAATATGTAGCCCAGAAAGTACCCAATGCGCAAAATAATAATTTTTACGCCAAACTAAAAAAAAGGTAGCCAAATTTGTCGTCAAAAAAGTAGCCAAATCTTGCAATGCTGGAAAGAATACTAAATAATGCTGAAGATGGAACTCAAAGGATTATAGACCCAAATTTGAGATAAGGAGAGAAAGGCCAAAAGATAAAAGTAGTGAGAAAGGTTGGAAAATTAAGCTGAATATTTCATAACAGAAGGTCTATTTAACCTTCCTCACTACTTTTTATCTTTTGGTCTTTCTCTCCTTTTTTCAAATTTGGGTTTATAATCCTTTGAGTCACAACTTCAGCTTTATTTAGTATTCCNTATAAATTAGAAAAATTAAATCGACTTTTACTTGAAGATTTTAGGTAAAAAAAAAAAAAAATAGATTAATCAACCATCAAAATACATTTACGTATGCTACTTAATAAATCCACTAATTATAAACGGAAGATCAATAATATCATTTTTCTTTCGTGTTTTAAACCGTTTCTCAATTAATAATTCGATTTATATTGAAGCCATTAAGTACTATAACCTCTTGATTACATTTATAACAAATAATTTAAATTGATTTTATTTATTACAAAATAGAAAATATTTAAGTGTACAATATTAACACGAACATGTATAAAAATTATGATAGATGTTTAATTAGAGAAAGACAATATTCAGCTATGGATTCTCTGTTTAACAGCTCTGTTCTTGATTCTTGTAAGTATGCATTCAACTGAAATAATAATAATAATTAAAAAATGTAGATCTATTTTTGACTTAAATATAATTATTTTCAAATTAATTAAAAAGATGTTTTTAATATCTGAAATTAAATAGTTGGCACGTCCTTTCGCTGCGTTATATTTAATTTTACGCTAATACAATTCCATTATATTCAGAATTATTTTTTAAACTATCAACCATTTAAGTAATTGTCATTCACTTACTATATCTGTTTGGTCCATACAATCGATGAACTGTAATATATATAATTAGAATTTATCATTAAGTATATAGAATTTATACTCTATAGTTCTATTAAAAACTTACACTGTTAACATTTAATCTTCCTTTACATCCTCCCAGTTTTTCAAGCGAACCGACTGCGGAGTTAAAACCGTAATATTTTTCAATACACGTATCGGCATTATCTATATACTGAATAATGGTTATATTATTAATTTTTTGACGTAATAAAACATTAGAAAAGGCAAGTAAATATATTCGAAACGGTTAAAATTAAGGAAAATTCGTTCTAATTTAGCATCAACCTCTCGTAACTCGAGCGTTAAATATGAAATTTTAATATTCAAAATATAGTACAAGTCGACCCCCCCCTATAACACTGTTAATAATTCCGTTTTATATGAATTCCATGTTGTACGAGTCACTTAGATTTTACAAATACGTGAGCCATTTACAGCCCGGCACACGTATTTGTAAAATCTAAGTGACTCGTACAACATGGAATTCATATAAAACGGAATTATCAACAGTGTTANGTTTATAATCCTTTGAGTCACAACTTCAGCTTTATTTAGTATTCCTTCACCATTTACACATATCCAAGTATTTAAAAATATTTCTTTTCACTCAAAAATAAAATATGTATAAAAGTTTACGGCTTTGTGAAACTTCTTTTTTGAGTTTATGCCGTCGAAATAAATAAATAAAACAAAAGTAAAACAATTTCTCGATTTTGTTTACACGTTTATTGGGCCAGATTGGAACTTGCCTTGGGCCGCATGCGGCCCGCGGGCCGCAGGTTGGACACCCCCGGATTAGACAATCTTCAGGTGAATAGGCATTCGAAAGTATTTCAAAATTGTAAGCAAAGGAACGTCCGATTATTATACATTCAAATTTAAACGAAAAAATAGACAAATTAACAAATAGATAGCAAAATAAAATATGCTAAATACAATAAAGCAACAATGATATAAATAACAAAACAAAATAAAAATAAATACATAAAATTGCAGGGAAATATAATTGTATGTACGGATAAAGAATTTTTATATTTTAATTTTTCTATAATGTATAATTTCCATGCAGAAGCTAATCCAACCGCATCCCGCGCATTAAGACAACCATCCCTTAATTAACTTTTATAGATTTCAATTTTTTCTTCTCACAATGCTAATAATAAGAACCGCACGGTCTTGAGGATAGTTGCTTCACTTCATTCAACTACAGAGTTTTCCGCTTGTGCCATACTAGACAAACTGTGTTGCAGTGCTCTTTATTAAAGTCATACTTGTGTTCCTTAAGTCTAACAGCTAACTTTCCTCTCGTGACTCCAATGTAGTTCTTCTTAATTCCTAATATCTGATTTTCAAATGGATTTCTATGTATGCCCGCTTTTTTTCTTTTTTAATCAGGTGTTTGTCATTTCTGAGCATATTATACAGTACCCATTCTGAATCCATTAATAATGTGTTTCTACAAATTGCGTAGAACTAGTTCACGTAATAATCCTGACAGCAAGCTTCCCATAGGTACTTCTCTCTTCTGTCTTTATGCCTGTTTATCGAAACTGAAGAAAGTCTCGGCATACCAATTTGGCTAATTCCATCATATTATTTGCAAATGCACCAACTTCCGATTTTATGTGGAACATAAATTTCATTAAAGCTTCATAACAGCATTCTATTTCGATAGATTGATATCGGTCTTCAAAATCCATAATGAATTTCATCCGAAATGAATCTATGTAAACATTTTTGCGGAATGTATGTGGGTCCTCTGCATTTCTCAACTTAGGTCTGGCCTCTTTTCCTTCCTTGTGTATTTTTGCCAATGGAAATAATCTTGGCATTTCTGGCTTCCGGTTATGAGACCGTTTAAGGAAAGTTTTGATTTATGAAACCAAGTAGACATCCCAACTGACATTAAAAAAATTCTCTGAAAAGGTCCGGAAAACGAAACATATGGCAAACTGTAATGGCGGAACTATAGAGAGAAATCTCAAAATTCAATTAGTTAAAAAGGGATACTTTTAGATGAGAGACTGCTCTTAAAGTTCACATCCTCGGAACAAAAAATACTGAAAAAAAAACAGCTGAAACGCACAAAACAATAGTTGAATGACAATGAGTTTGTTGTAAAAGGAGCTGACAAAAGTAAGCACTTAGTTATCATGGAAAGATCACATATTTAGAACGGAATGTGAGCAAGTCAATGAAAAAATTGTTACAAACGTAGAGAAAATAATAAAAAACTTGAAAGAGCACCATTAAGCTCCATGTTAACTTTCCTTAAATGATCTCACATCTTGAAGCCGAAGATGCCAAGATTATTTACATTTGCAAAAATACAAAAGTAAGGCAAAGAGATCAAATTTAAGTTGTGCGTGTTGCATTTGAATTATTTGACTGAAAGTTATTTTTTCGTATTAATATGTGAATTATAGACAGTTCTATTGAATTAACGAATTTTAAACGATATAAATCCGAATAACCTCAGAGTTAAGCTTTCCCTCACATCCCTTTTCAACTGATTAAAAAACCCTCTCATTGATTCGTGTTGAAATTAAAAATTTAAGACTTCGGGAAGAATAACAAGAAAAAGTATAAAATTAAAATTCAATTGTAATCAAATAAAAAAGTCCTGAATTATAATGGAATTTTATAACATTTTTCAGATATTTAGCTAAAATTTTACAATTACGACATCGCATCTCGTAATTAAAGTTAATTTTTAAGATATGCCCACGAAAAAATTGAATCTTTAACGTTCTAAAATTCTGTTCTATAGAGAAAAATCATTCCTAATTTTTGTAAAACAAATATTCTAAAATAAATTATACAAATAGTTCATTTTTATTGTGTTATTGTCGGAAAAAATTTTAGAATAATTTTGTAATTTTATAAAATCTTGTTTTAACACCTAGTGTCTGTAAACCTGCTGATGAAAGACTTAAGGTTTGAAACACAAGCAGAGTGTGTAAAGGTGAAATACCAAGTAAACAATTAAGATTGCTCTTTCTGAAAAAGTTTCCTTAATTCGCAGAAACCGGACACCGGTTCAATATACCCTGCTAATACGATTTGTCTTAGTAGCCATTTACATAATATATTGTAAATAATAAATACACAAAGGCGTATGAATTAATTTCCTTTGTAACATTTAATAAGTTTGTCTGAATAAAAGTAATTAAATTGATACAGATTCTATACTGTTAGAAATTTCTAATCTTAAAAGCAATATTCTATAAATTTATGTGAAAAGTAAGAGCAAGTCTCATGCTCATTTATGATACAAGCAAACGAATACCCTTGTTTGGTTTCTTAATTAGTTTGAGTCGACAAATTACGTTAATATCATTAAATAAGATCCTTGTTTGTATTCGATTTAGAAACACTCTGATAAAATATGCTAAAAGCTTAGTCAATAAAACTAAAGTGCTGCTTAAAATAACATATACTGTATTTAAGGACATAGGTGAACTCACGAACTTTATAATTTCATATTGTAATTTCTAAAATATTTTAAGCCTATTTATGTATGATATAATTTTAATTCAGATATATATCATATATTCTGGTATTAATACTGTTAAATTTTGCATGTTAAAGATGAAGAAAGAAATATATAAGGGATTATATGTCATCCATTTAGTAATGATATGAAACTNAAAAAAAAAAAAAAAAAAAAAAAAAAAAACACGGTGATACACTGAATAATAAGAACTTTTTCCTGTTTTTAATAATATTAAATAAATTATTTTCAAATGAAATTTTATAATAGGTAGTGTCACACAAAATTATCAATGAGAAACCACGTAAAGTTTTCCGAGTTTTCTCTACGTTTGTAACACATTAGTAACATTTTGAGCATTTCAATCCTACGCAAGGACATTTAATCTCACTCGGAAATATTTACTAACCGTTAGGAACGTTTTCAATACGTACCACAACAGGCCATTTTCAGTTTTTTTAAAAATCACAACATGCTGATATTCTTCTTTGTACAGAACAGATAAAAACGCATTAAAAACACAAAATTCTTCATAACTTCTTCACTATTATATGAACATTATAAAAAACATATACATTAGTCTATTATGGAACGATCAGTTAAAAACAATGACTTTACTAGTAAAAGTTAGCATAGACAAAATAAGTTGACTGAAATAGTTAGAATTCTATCAGTGGGAAGAGTAAGGAATAGATATAATGAATTCGGAATAGCAAAATAACCAGACTATAGTCAGATTTCTGCAATACTGTACCCAGCCCAGCAGTAATAATTACAAAGTTGCGTGTAGCGCGAATTATTATGAAATTTCATTAAAAAATAGTTTTTATATATTTAGTATAAAAAGGCAAAAATGTTAATGTTCGGCGCATCGGCGCAGAAGAGTTAAAAAGCAAATTGTGAAAGCTAAAAGCGTTTAAAATTTTCACTTCCTTCCTGAAGGTATCACAAGTTATTCCTCTAATTTTTCATTTCCTAACCTTTAACCTTTAATGCTGTTAAAGGTGACATGCATCTGAATTAAAATTCAGTAATATTGTAAATAATCATAATAAGGAAAATAAGAAAAATTTAAATATATTAAATTATAAATTTCTGAAGTTCGGCATTGCACATTAATATAGTAATGTTATTATAATATGAAAATGAAAACAAACGCAAATGCTATAATATGCGAATGAAAATGGTTATAATGTTCAGCTGTAATGATTTCCCATGTACTTAGATTTAACGATATAATAAAAGCTTATAATGAAGCATTTCCTTTTAACCAGCAGTTAACGTTTATTGACTATGCTTTTAACATATTTATTCAGAGTGATTCTAAATTGAATACAAACAAAGAACTTATTTAACGATATTATCGAAGTAAGTCAACATAAACGAATTGAGCTATTAAAGAAGAGTATTTATTCGCTAGTGTCATAGATGAGCGTGAGACTTGCGCTTACTTTTCACATAAATTTATAGAATATTGGTTCTAAGGTTAGAAATTCCTAAAACTTTCGGCAAAATGAATTCGAATATGGAAGACGGATGCTGCATGACTTGTTTCTTTAGGCCCTGTTGGACAACTGCTTTAATTTACGGATTAGACTACTTTCAGATGTGTTCCTGCAAACAGCCAACTTATCTACTTAAGACTGAGAAATTAATAAAGATCTATACTCGGTTTGTTCAGTTTATATTATGGCAACATACTATAATTTTGCTGTGGCAAAATATACCTGGTGTAAAGAAATATGCATTGTGTCGCGGATTCACTGAACTATTCGGGACTGATTCTCAAATAATGAACATTTCAAATTTAATCTTATTCATGATTTACACAATCAACCTGACGTGTAACAGTAAAACAAAGCTCCATCTGATTAAGATTCTCCGAAACAGATATTTTTATCAAAAGTTTATTATTGAAAGTAACGCTCTGCTGAGAATGGCCACCTTTCTGGTTTCTCTTATTGTCATATTTTTCATTATTTTTCAACTTATTTTTCTGGTTGGTAACTATCCTGCGTTGGAAAAAAAGCAAATGTTTCCACTAGAAGCACTTTTTTGTGTTGTTGATGTTGCATTTCCGACAGCTTAAATGACAGGTGGAATAGCATATATTTTGCTGTTAGTAGCTGTTATTGCATTTGTTCTTCATAAAGAGTTGGAAGAACTTCTGAGTGAATTATGCGAAATAAGAAGAAGCGACAGAAATCTGAACACGAAATTACAGAAATTCATGATCTATCATCAAGATCTGTGGATTTTAATAAATCAGTGGAACACAAAATTGGAATTAACCTCATTTCTTATGTATTTCGGAGTAATTTCGGGAACGAGTTTTTTGTATTACGAATTTTTGTATCTACAAATGAACGATGTTTTTAAAATGTATAGTTTGGCTATGATGATCCTTTTTACCTTTATCTGTGTTATATTTGCCTGTTTCCTGTGCTGCATGGCATTTACGGTAATTATTCATTTTGCTTAAACTATTATTATTTATTACTTTCTCTGTTTGTATTTTTATTTTTTCTTTTCCTAGATGCAGAATGGATTTCAAGACATTCGGCAATTCGTAATTTGCGATTTGAGATTGATACAAAAGCTTAAAGTAAAGTTTATCCTGATTCTATTCTTATTATAATGAAACTTGGATTTAATAAATTAAAAGTTACATGCGAATTTTTTCTTTAGATATTGAATTTTATGAAACGATTTGGAAAAGTGTCGTTGTGTCTCTCGATTGGAGGTATTTTCTGCGTTAACAAGAGAATTCCTCTGAAGGTAGCATTTTTTAATTAATTGTTACGATTTTATTTACAAATTAAGTTAAATAGTAATATTTATTTCCTTTTATTTTAGATAGCGAAAACATTGCATTCTGTGTTTTCGGGACTTTTAAAATTAAAGAATGTATCAAATAATAGACACGACTGCCAACGTATTTTCATTAGCAACCACTCTAATCCAAACTAGAATCGTAAAATTTTCACGGTTTACTATTATGCAACGATTCAATCTGTTATTACTCACAACAATAATTGATTAAACTGTATTTCAATTGTTTTGCTTCAATGAATAATGAAAATTGCATGACAGTACCTTTGTACTGACAGTATAGAATCCGTGTCAATTCAGTTACTTTTATTCGTACGACATTATTAAAAATTTATTAGTGAGTTTAGCTTTGACGCAAATACAGTAACATGTCTTCACTGATCATATCTCACCAGAGGTTGAGTGGTTGAACCCACTATACACTAGTAGTTAGTCGGGTGTTCGCGCTTCGCCAAGGCACAGTGTGTAAATCTGGCAATTTAGAACGAAAAAATTTCAATATAAAGCACTATTGTCTGTATTTGATATAGTTTTTGCAAATAAAATACAAATTTTAGTAGTTGTGTGAGTTATTTAATATATTTAAGGTTAGTAAATTTCGTTTACAGTACATATTGTATATGAATCTGTAAAACATACAAATTTATATGAAAAATGCTATATAACAGAAATTTGCACTTAGTATTGTATTTAGTTTTCATAAAATATTAACTTTGAAAAGTAATAAATAAAAAATAACATAAGTATGCCAGGAAAAACGAAACAGGAAAAATCACGTGTGTTAAACAGAATGAAAAAACATTTAATCGAAATCAGTAATGACACTACACTTCATTTTTTCTGTCTATTTATTTGAGATGCTCACGAACTGGCTATAAGTGAATTTCCGGCACGTCCGTGTGTGTATATTTTCCTATTAAATAGTCCCATGAAGTTTAGGTTACGCTTGATATTCATCTTTCGGGCTTCTTTTGGTTACGGGTCAATCGGGAAAATGCAAGCTTGAATAATGACTTTTCCGTGAAATAAAATTTTATGAAGTCTCACTGACATTGAATACTGTGCATAGTGTTAGAAATTCCGCCATGCAATCTCTAGGGAAAATGTTAGTTCCAAGACTGGAAAAAGGTAAAGGGTTGGTTAGATGAGTGTCGATGCGCTAACAATAACACGAATAAAATTTGATGTAATACAAGCGAATGATAATAGATACCGGCTCGGACGTTTCCCGGATAAAGAAGGTCTGCCACACCAACCAAGAAATCGGGGTTGGGTCGAATAATTGGCTACCGAAAGAAAGAAAATATAGCTTCATCTAACAACACGAGTAATTTCAGTTGGTACTTAGAATGTCAAAACGTTACGGTCACCTGGTAAACTGAAGCTGCTTCATAAGAAAATAAAGAGATATCACAGCGAGATATTAGCCTTAGCGGAGATGCGTTGGACAGCTTCGAAAAAACTGAATGGGAGTTAAATGACCTGGTCGGGAAATGACATGAGGCATGAAGCCGGTGTTGGATTTCTGCTTAGTAAAACAGCACGAACAGCGCTGGTAGGATACAATCCAGTTAGTGCAAGATTGATTAAGAGAAGGATTGAAGCAAAGCCATTTAATATATCAATAATCTAGGTATATGCAAGCAATGTGATATTAGGAGATGTCATGATATAAACATACTGAAAGTCTGGGTTCGGATCCTCATAGTACCTACCTCAGACAGCAGTGAAAGGAGATTGAACTTTTCATTAATCAGATAGATCTTACGGTAATATTTAAAATTTTTAAACTTGTCGATTAGAAAAGTTTATTACGTTAATTAACATAATAACATTTACTGTAATGAAGGCCATTGCTAAACTCACAAATTTCATAGCTTTATATTTGGTAATTTTTTAAATGTTTAATGCAATTTATATGTGACAGAATTTTAAGTCAGGTCATACATATATTTGGATATTGATACCGTTAAAACTGATGAAATGTGGAGATAAATCAAATTATGTGTCATTCATTTACTGCGATATAAAAATTTTATACACTTTTAGCTGTTTGAAATTTACTGAGAAACTCGCAGCTATGCCGAATAAAAAGCACTTTTGCATTTTTGTAATAATAATAATAAAAAATAAATTATTTTCATTTGAAAATTTATAATAGGTAATGTTACACACAACTTTGTAATTATAAATGGCAGGCCGTGTTAATTATCGCAGAATTGAGCGATGTTAAACACTTTTCTAAAGACTTGTTTACTATGTCAATTGCTAAAATTCTAATTACTACAGTTATTTTTTAATCTATGCTAAATTATACGAGTGACCTAATTGTGTTCGTCTGTTTTACTTTTTTTCTATTTACGGTTTTTCTATTTTTCGGTTCTTCTATTGTGGACATGTGTCTTAGTTCTATTGCCGATAGAAATAACCACCTGCGCTTACCCCTTGACTTTCACTTTTTATTTCCATTTATGATGTTACAGAACGCTAATGCCTTTTTTTATATGTCTTTTGTTTTTCAAACCTTCTCCAAATGTTAATTTATATTTTCGTATTAATACACATCGTCATAAAAAACGTCAAAGTCTAAAACAAGTTGAAACGGTCGAATACGGGTGCCATTACCCTACCGACACGTTACTGTAGGGACACAGATCGAGTTTAGGGTTGCCACCTGTCCGGGTTTGAGTGATTTATCTGCGGGTTCCGGGGTTAATTAATATTTCTCTGGGATGTGCAGGTTGAAATGAATATGTACAAAATTATATGCAAGTGTGGTAGTCGTTGGCTTGAAGACATAACGTCTATAACTGGCATAGGCGCAGTGCTGCTACATGCTACGTAGATGTACTCTTTTTGTGACTGTTCTGTCAAGAGATGTCTATTGAGAGTGAAATGATATAGCGTACATAGCTGACAGTTTGATAATCAGTGTTCATGTTCGTTGATGATTAATGGTAAGTTATATATATATAGTTATAGTTAGACTTGAGCAGGTTAAATAGCATTACATAACAAACGGTCTGTTGGGCCATAAAAATATATATATATATATTTATTATTTTCGGATGTCTTCTAATTCAAAAATTTTTACTCGAGCTAAGAAATTTTATCGCGATTTTAATCAACCTTTAATGACGCACGATTAACACTTAATTGTTTTTATGGGATTTATATAGGCCTACTTACCTATAAAATGAAGAATGTAAAAAAATTATCATATATTAGCACTTTTGTCCAAGACTACTTCTCAACGAAAAGCAATATTGAAAGAAGCTACTCCCGATCAAAGTAATGTTTTGTGTGAAATATGTGATAATTTGAGAAGAGGAAATATACCTGCCGATGTTCGTAAATTACAAAAATATAAAAAAGTTATCGAGAAATAAAAATTTTGTAAGGATTAAACACAATACTAAATACAAATTTCCGTTACATATTATTTGTTATATAAATTTGTATGTTTTACAGATTCATATACAATATGTACTGTAAACAAAATTTAATATCATTACACATATTAAATAACTTACACAACTACTAAAATTTGTATTTTATTTGCAACTATTTGAAATACAGACAATAGTGCTCTATATTGGAATTTTTTTGTTTTAAATTGCCAGATTTACACGCTGTGCCTTGGCGAGGCGCGAACACGCGACTAACTACTAGTGTATAGCGGGTTCAATCTCTCGGCCGCTGGTGGACTATAATCAGTGAAGACATGTTATTGTATTTGCGTCAAAGCTAAACTCTCTACTTAACTTTTAATAATGTGGTACGAATAAAAGTAACTGAATTGACACGGATTCTATACTGTCAGTACAAACGTACTGTCTTGCAATCTTCATTATTCATTCAGACGAAAACCGTGAAAATTTTACGATTCTAGTTTATATTAGAGTGGTTGCTAATGAAAATACGTTGGCAGTCGTGTCTATTTTTTGATACATTCTTCAATTTTAAAAGTCCCGAAAACACAGAATGCAATGTTTTCGCTATCTGAAATAAAACGAAATAAATATTACTATTTAACTTAATTTGTAAATAAAATCGTAACAGTTGATTAAAAAAGTCACCTTCAGAGGAATTCTCTTGTTAACGCAGAAAATACCTCCAATCGAGAGACACAACGACACTTTTCCAAACCGTTTCATAAAATTCAATATCTAAAGAAAAAATTCGCATGTAACTTTTAATGTATTAAATGAAACTTTCATTATAATAAGAATAGAATGACTATAAACTTTACTTTAAGCTTTTGTATCAATCTCAAATTGCAAATTACGAATTGCCGAATGTCTTGAAATCCATTCTGCATCTAGGAAAAGAAGAAATAAAAATACAAACAGAGAAAGTAATAAATAATAATAGTTTAAGCAAAATGAATAATTACCGTAAATGCCATGCAGCACAGGAAACAGGCAGATATAATACAGATAAATGTAAAAACGATCATCATAGCCAAAAAATACATTTTAAAAACGTCGTCCATTTCCAGATACAAGAATCCAAAATACAAAAAACTCGTTCCCCAAATTATTCCGAAATAAATAAATGATGTAGTAAATCTGTATTTTGTGTTACACTGATTGACAAAAATCCACAGTTCTTCATGATGTATCATCAATTCCTGTAGTTTCTGCTTCAGATTTCTGTCGCCTCTTTTTATTTCGGATAATTCACTCAAAAGTTCTTCAAACTCTTTATTAAGAACAAAAAAAATTAGAGCTACTAACAGCAATGTATATGCTATTCCACCTGTAATTATAGTTACCACAAATCCAATTTCGACAGCACAAAAAAATGCTTCTGGTCGAAACATTTGCTTGTTTTCCAACGCAGGATAGTAAACAACCAAAATAATAACTTGAAAAATAATAATTAGAAATATGACAATAAGAGAAACCAAAAAGGATGCCATTCTCAGCAGACGATTACTTTCAATAGTAATTTTTTGATGTAAATACCTGCTTCGAAGAATCTTAATCAGATGAAGTTTTGTTTTATTGGCAGATGTCAGGCTGATTGAGTAAGTCATAAATATGATTAACGATTGAATTCTCATTATTTGAGCATCACTCCCAAATACGTCAAATAACCCGTGACACACTACATATGTTCTTACACCAGGTAATGTTTGCCATAGCAAAATTATAGTACATTGCCATAATATAAGCTGAACAAATTGAATGTAGATCTTTCTTAATTTTTCAGTCCTAAGTACATAAGATGGTTGTTTGCAGGAACACATTTGCAAGTAGTCTAATCCGTAAACTAAAGCAGTTGTCCAACAGGGACTCAACAAACAATTCATGCAGCATCCATCTTCCATATTCCAATTCATTTTGTGGAGAGTTTCAGGAATTTTTAATCTTAGAACCAATATTTTATAAATTTCTATGTAAAGCAAGCGCAAGTCTCACGCTCATCTATGACACTAGCGAATAAATACTCTTCTTTAATTGCTTAATTTGTTTGTGTTGACGTACTTCGATAATATCGTTAAATAAGTTTTTTGTTTGTATTCAATTTAGAATCATTCTGAATAAATATGTTAAAAGCATAGTCAATAAACGTTAAGTGCTGGTTAAAAGGAAATGCTTAATTATAAGCTTTTATTATATCGTTAAATGTTAGAAAATGGAAAATTATTTCATCTTAACATTATAATTATTTTCATTTGCACATTACAGCATTTGTATTATCATTTTCATTTTCATATTGTAATAACTTTACTATATGAAAGGTATTTTTATTACAAGGAAATGCTTTCTAATTAATTCTTTCTATAACATTAAAAATATTAAAAATTGGAAAGTAGATAATTATAATAACTAAAAATTTTAAATATTTTCATTAGTATATTATAGAATTTTTATTAGAATTTTTCTTTTCATATTATACTAATGAATTTTTATTACTACAACAACTTCAATATTTTGAAGGCCATGGTTAAATGTCAGAAACTCATAATTTAATATTCGGAAATTTTTATTATTTCTTTTTTTTATGAATTTTGTGACTTTCTCAGAATTTTAAATCCGATGTATGTCACGTTTAACGGCGTTGATGGTGTTAAATATTGCAAGTTAAAGGTTAGGAAATGAAAAATTAGAGGAATAACTTGTGATATCTTCAGGGGGAATTGTAAATTTTAAACGCTTTTAGCTTTCACAATTTGCTGTGAAACTCTCCTACGCCGAAATATAACATTTTTGCCTTTTTATGCTAAATATATAGAAACTATTTTCTAATGAAATTTCATAATAATTGGCGCTACACGCAACTTTGTAATTATTACTGCTGGGCTGGGTACAGTATTGCAGAAATCTTACTGTAGTCTGGTTATTCTGCGATTCTCCAATTTATTTTATCTATTCCTTACTCTCCCCACTGATAGAATTCTAAGGAATCCAGTCAATGTTTTGTCTATGCTAACTTTTACTAGTAAAGTCATTGTCTTTATCTGATCGTTCCATAATAGACTAATGTATACAGTCGACCTCCCTATAAGATATAGATACGTTCCAATTTATTAGGAATCCGATTTCTTACAAGTCGTTCCAATCACAGCCCGACACGTGTCAAGTTTGCTACTACGGCTGATTGAAAGGTTTTCTTCCATAAAATTAATCGATTCTACACTAATCCGACTCAACGTTTCCAAAATATGTATATTTTTTCGTACTTTTGTAGGAATCGTAATTATAGGGACTGTAATTATAGGGGGTTCGACTGTATGTTTTTTTATAATGTTCATGTAATAGTGAAGAAATTATGATGAATTTTGTGTTTTTAATGCGTTTTTATCTGTTCTGTACAAAGAAGAATATCAGCATGCTGTGATTTTTAAAAAACTGAAAACGGCCTGTAGTGGTACATATTGAAAACGTTCCTAACAGTTAATAAATATTTCCGAGTGAGATGAAATGTCCTTGCGTAGGATTGTAATGCTCCAAATGTTACTAATGTGTTACAAACGTAGAGAAAATTCGGAAAACTTTACGTGGCCTCCATTCATAATTTTGTGTGACAGTACCTATTATTAAATTTCATTTGAAAATAATTTATTTAATATTATTACAAACAGAAAAAAGTTCTTTTTATTCGGTGTACCACGGCGTTTCTTTGTAAATTTCGAACAGCTAAAAGCGTATAAAATTTTCATGTCATCACTAAACGGATGACATATAATCTTTTGTATTTTTCCCTTTTCATCTTTGACGTGCAAAATTTAACAGTATTAATATAAAATATATGATATATATCTGACTTAAAATTCTATGATATATAAATTGCGTTAAAATATTTTAGAAATTACAATATGAAATTATAATATTCGTAAGTGCAGCAATGGCCTTCAATACAGTATATGTTATTTTAACCTACACTTTAGTTTTATTGACTAAGCTTTTAGCATATTTTATCAGAGTGTTTCTAAATCGAATACAAACAAGGAACTTAATTAACGATATTCACGTAATTTGTCGACTCAAACTAATTAAGAAACCAAACAAGGGTATTCATTTGCTTGTATCATGAATGAGCATGAGACTTGCTCTTACTTTTCACATAAATTTATAGAATATGGCGTTTAAGATTAGAAATTTCTTACAGTATAGAATCTGTATCAATTTAATTACTTTTATTCCGGCAAACTTATTAAATGTTACAAAGGAAATTAATTCATACGCCTTTGTGTATTTACAATTTACAATATATTATGTAAATGGCTACTAAGACAATTCGCATTATTAGGGTATATTGTACCGGTGTCCGGTTTCTGCGAATTGATGAAACTTTTTCAGAAAGAGCAATCTTAATTGTTTACTTGGTATTTCTCCTTTACACACTACGCTTGTGTTTCAGACCTTAAGTCTTTCATCAGCAGGTTTACAGACACTAGATGTTAAAACAGGATTTTATAAAATTACAGAAGTATTCTGAAATTTTTTCTGACAGTAACACAATAAAAATGAACTATTTATCTAATTTATTCTAGAATATTTGTTTTACAAAAATTAGGAATGATTTTTCTCTTTGGAGCAGAATTTCAGAACGTTAAATATTCAATGTTTTCGTGGGCATATCTTAAAAATTAACTTTAATTACGAGATGCGATGTTGTAATTGAAAAATTTTAGCTAAATATCTTAAATGTGTTATAAAATTCCATTATAATTCTGGTATTTTTTATTTGATTACAAGTGAATTTTAATTTTATACTTTTTCTTGTTATTCTTCCCGAAGTGTCAAATTTTTAATTTCAACACGAATCAATGAGAGGGTATTTTAATTAGTAGGAAAGGGATGTGAGGGAAAGCTTAACTCTGAGGTTAGTCGGAGTTATATCGTTTAGAATTCGTTAATTCAGTAAAAACGGGACTGTCTATACATCACATATTAATACGAAAAAAAAACTTTCAGTCAAATAATTCAGATGCAACACGCACAACTTAAATTTATTCTTTTTGCCTTTCTTTTGTATTTTTGCAAATGTAAATAATTTTGGCATCTTCGGCTTCAAGATATGAGATCGTTTAAAGAAAGTTAACATGGAGCTTAATGGTGCTCTTTCAAGTTTTTTATTATTTTCTTTATAGTTTTTTCTTTCCACGATAACTAAGTGCTTACTTTTGTCAGCTCCTTTTAGGCCAATCTCATTGTCATTCAACCATTGTTTTGTGTGTTTCAGCTGTTTATTTCAGTGTTTTTTGTTCTGAGGGTGTGATCTTTAAGAGTAGTCTCTCATCTAAAAAAATCCCTTTTTAACTTATTGAATTTTGAGATTTCTCTCTAAACTTCCACCATTAAAGTTTGCCATAAGTTTCGTTTTCCGGACTTTTTCGGAGAATTTCTTTAATGTCAGTTGGGATGTCTACTTGGTCTCATGAATCAAAACTTTCCTTAAACGATCTCATAACCGGAAGCCAGAAATGCCAAGATTATTTCCATATGCAAAAATACATAAGGAAGGAAAAGAGGCCAGACCTAAGTTGAGAAATGCAGAGGACCCACATACATTCTGGAAAAACTTTTACATAGATTCATTTCAGATAAATTAGGCAACAATGCTTTCGTTGCGCAAATCCCGACGAATGTAGTAAAAGAATTACAGGAATTAAGTTTACTTGATAAAGAAGATGCGTAAGTTATGGATTTTGAACACCGATATCCATGTATCGAAATAGCATACTGTTATGAAGCTTTAATGGAATTTATGTTCCATATGAAATCGGAAATTGGTGCATTTGCAAATAATATGATGGAATTAGCCAAATTGGTATGCCGAGTCTTTCTTCAGTTTCGATAAACAAGCATAAAGACAGAGGAAAGAAATACCTATGGGAAGCTCGCTGTCAGGATTATTACGTGAACTAGTTCTACGCAATTTGGAGAAACATATTATTAATGGATTCAGAATGGGTATTGTATAATATTCTCAGAAATGACAAAGATCTGATTAAAAAAGAAGAAAAAGCTGGCGTATATAGAATTCCATTTAAAAATCAGATATTAGGAATTAAGAAGGACTATATTGGAGTCACAAGAAGAAATTTAGCTGTTAGACTTAAGGAACACAAGTATGACTTTAATAAAGAGCACTGCAAAACAGTTTATCAAGTGTGGCACGAGCGGAGGACTCTGTAGTTAAATGAAATGAAGCAACTATCCTGATGACCGTGCGGTTCTTATTATTAGCTTTGCGAGAAGAAAAAATTTAAATCTTTTCTTCTCGCAAAGCTAATTTAAAATCTATAAAAGTAAATTAAGGGATGGTTGTAATAATGCGAGGGATGCGGTTGGATTAGCTTATGCAAGGAAATTCTACATAATAGAAAACTAAATTATAAAAATTCTTTATCCGTACGTGCTATTATAATTCGCTGCAATTTTATGTATTTATTTTATTTATTTTTATTTNCGTTATATTTAGTATATTTTATTTTGCTATCTATTTGTTATTTGTCTATTTTTTCGTTTTAAATTTGAATGTATAATATTCGGACGTTTCATTAGTTACCGTTTTGAAATACTTTCGAATGACAAT
Source organism: Centruroides sculpturatus (assembly GCF_000671375.1). Taxonomy (NCBI): domain Eukaryota; kingdom Metazoa; phylum Arthropoda; class Arachnida; order Scorpiones; family Buthidae; genus Centruroides; species Centruroides sculpturatus. The sequence continues at coordinate 197,693 of NW_019384402.1, read as the reverse complement.
TCCTTTGAAGATGGTCTAATCCATTAGGATGAAAACGTTTGTGTTTAATTGAATAAAGAATTCTCAGCGACAGAAGGTGTTGGATGTTTTATTATGTTTCTTTTTTCATATTCATGTCTTTTTAAATATGATTAGGAAGTAAAAAACAAAAAGTATTGATACATTTAATAATGCTGTAGTGAATAAAAATATAAATTCGCCCAGTATAGTTTAAATAAATTTTTCTTATTTTATACATTAGATTTGACCAATTGTCCAAAAATTGGAATGTCATTTAAGTATTGTCAAATTTGGCAGTTCTAGTTTGGTATAAAGAAGTACAAATTCCATCGTTAGAAAAGGCATTATTGAAGCTTGCATTTTCCCAATTGAGCCATAATCAAAAGAATCCCAACAGGTAAAAAACAAACGTTATACAAAGTTCAGGAAACTATTTACTAAAAAAGAAAATATACAAACACAGCCAGAAACACTTTTCATCATCTCAAATTCATTTATAGCCAGTTCGTGAGCATATCAAATAAATAAACAGTAAAATGAGTCCCGAAATATTAAATTTATTAGAGAATGAGAGAAATTTATCAGAACAAGAAAGAAAATTTTATCGACACATTACATCAGTTTAGTGTCTTTACTGATTCCGATTAAATGTTTTCTTATTTTGTTTAACACACGTGATTTTTCCTGTTTCGTTTTTGCTGACACACTTATGTTTCTTTTATTTATTACTTTTGAGGGTTACGATTTTATGAGGATTAAACACAATACTAAATACAAATATCTATTACTTATATTTTTTAATATAAATTTGTAAGTTTTACGGATTCGTAATATATATACTGTGAATATATTTATTTTTTTAAATATATTAAATAACTTATACAACTACCGAAATTGGTATTCTATTAGCAAAAACTATCTGAAATACAGACAATAACGCTTTATATTGAAATTAACAATTGTTTTGCTTTAAATTGCCAGATTTACACATTGTGTGTTGGCAAGGCGAAAACACGCCACTAACTACTAGTGTATAGTGGTTTCTACCATTCCGCCACTGCTGGGCTATAATCAGTAAATATATTAAATAACTTATACAACTACCGAAATTGGTATTCTATTAGCAAAAACTATCTGAAATACAGACAATAATGCTTTATATTGAAATTAAGAATTGTTTTGCCCTAAATTGCCAGATTTACACACTGTGTGTTGGCAAGGCGCAAACACGCGATTAACTACTAGTGTATAGTGGTTTCAACCATTCCGCCGCTACTGGGCTATAATCAGTAAAGAGAAATTATTGTATTTTAAAAATCTTCAATTAACTTTTAATAAGTTCGTGCGAATTAAAGTAATGGAATTGACACAGATTCTATCCTGTCAGTGCAAAGAACTGTGGTGCAGGTTTCATTATTCGTTAAATCAAAAACAATTAAAATAAAGTTTAATGCATTTTTAGAAAAAATGCTGTATGGGTTTGAGGGTAACAATACATGAAGGATTTCTCTAAGCGTAAACATTAGAAGAAAGGAATTTTTCAAATTGTTCTCTTGCTTGAAAGCAACTGTTTTTCTGAAATGGGATTAACAAATTAGAGTAACAAATACAATTTAAAGATTATTGACTGAAATTTTTTTTACTTGATCATTGAAAGTACAGTATATCAAGAAGATCTGAAAATCTTATTTTAATTCTTATTTGTTTATAGAATATATTAAAAATAATACTTACAATACAGACTACTTTATACAATAAGTAAAGAACAACCGATTTTGTCCGTTTCACTTTTTACTAAAATTACGTGCATTCACGTCAATGTTCATTCTTAGTGAACAGTGTCATGATTGTAGGTCTTTTTTGTTTTTCCAATATTTTAAGTTTTTACACTTATAATTCTAGCTTTCGTGTGTCTATTTGATTTACTTCGGAGTCGTTATTCACAGATACCTTGCGTTTTTCATGTACTAGTTTAAGAATTTCCAGCGACTAAATCCTTTGGAACGAAACGGAACACCTGAATGGTTTGTTTACTTCGCTACTTGCTGGTTGAAAGTATTGAAACATGGCCACTTAAATATATACCGGGTTTGAACCTGACATCGTTACGTCACAAGAAAGTGCATATTGGAAATAACTATTCTGGATAAAATACGTTATTTTAAGGAAAAAAATCATATTTCGTCAACATAATCATGAAATGTAGTTGAAATACTGTACAATATGAAATTAGTCTTATTTAAGTAAGTCTAAAACTAAATTTTTAATTCGAGAATTTTTATATTAACAATTTTTAAATTTACAGCGCTGTGGTAAATTATCAATAGGAACATTTATCGCTTTAAAACATACATGAAATTGTTTACTTTAAATTTTCTTTTTATATATTGTTATCATTGAAAGCTAACTGTATGTTGTTAGATAAATTTGAAACCAACTATATAGAAAAAATATTTAGTAATTGTAGATAAATATCGTATGGAGATTATCATGTTTCAGTAACTTAATTTTTCGAATCACAAAAGAAATTAAAGTTAGTTAGTTTAATACAATTCTATTTAACAGAATGTGAAGACTTCATACTAAAAGAGTTTTTAGCTAAATGTTTATTAAGTGCTTTTGAAGACAGAGTAAACCAGAAGTACACAAACCAGATGATAATTTCAGTAGATAAAGTTAAAACTTCTGACGATGGCTTTAAAATATTAATATTTTTGGTTGCCTATTCAGTGAATAAATCTACTACTTGTTTAAGTTATAAAGAAAATTTGGTACTACAGATTGATCAATTTGCTATCAGTCCTTACAAATATTTGTCATATTGTATCGATTTGGTTCAAAATGGTTTAGCGATATTTTGTTGAAAATATGAAAGATATTTTCAACAAAGTATATCAGATATTTTCTATAACTATATGCAGAATATAAATAGTTTTTAAATATCAAGGGAATGTACTGCATTGAAAATGTTAATTTTGTATTAACTGGGACTTAGATTGTCAATGCAGGAAAGACACGTTCACGTATACAGTCCACCCCCTATAACACTGTTGATTATTCCGTTTTATATAAATTCCATATTGTACGAGTCACTTAGATTTTACAAATACAGGTGCCGGGCTATGAACGGCTCACGTATTTGTAAAATCTAAGTGACTCGTACAACATGGAATTCATATAAAACGGAATAATCAACAGTGTTATAGGAAGGGTCGACTGTAATTGCTTTGTGCAATTTTATGTTGAACAATTATTATAAAGTTAAAAAACATGTATCACAAACAAAACGCGCGAAAAACAAATTTTCTACTTTTAATAATAATGGGAATTTATAAATAAAAATTTGAAAATATTCAATGATATAAACTTACACGCACTTTAGAAAAAAAAATTAGAATTTTTTAAAATATAAATTTGTTAAATAACTAAATCAATTGCATTTTAACTATATTTTATGATAATGTTGACGAAACATCAATTTTTATCCTCAAAATAGTGTATTTTTGACAGAATAATCATTTACATCATGCAATCTTTCTGTGACGCGACATGTCAGATTCAAGCCTGGTATGTATCTAAGTGGCCAAGCTTTAATACAGTAGAACCTCGATTATCCGGACTTCCATTATCCGGATTTTCGATTATCCGGATTGTTGAAAATAAATAAAAATTTTACGAATTTTCTGATTTGCACTTGGCGAATTACGACACTGTTTATGTACGTGATGGAATGCATAACTTTTTTTGTTTCAACAACGTCTCACCCAGCACAGTGGTCGTAAACTCTTAAATATATTTTACGTAGTAATAAAAATATAACTTGACATACGTATTTATAAATAATTTATATTCAAATTACATCATTTCTATGACCAAGGGCGGCGTAAGGCATGGACGACGTGGGCCACCGCCTATGCCTCGCGGTCCGAAGGGCCTCGCGCCTCGAAGGTTTATGCATTACTTAAAAGCCGCGAACGCGACGAAAAAATTTTACTCGTCATAAAACGATAAATAGTTTGTCAAATTTTTATTCATAAAAATGCAGTTTCAACTGCTTTTTATTTTATAAAATCCGTCTTCTTGCGCCACCAGAGGGCCTTTTAAACAATAGGTAGTCTGTTAGCGTTGGTCAGTAGTAGTCCAAATTCAATACGAACGTTTGTTTCTTGAAAATTTGATCACGATTTAAATACAGTATTTACTTTTAATATTACCGATATGTCATCGAAAAGAAAACGTGTTGTATTATCATTAAAAGACAAATTAAAGTATTTGTTTCGATTATCCGGATTTTCCCTTATCCGGACTACCTTCATCCCCAATTAGTCCGGATAATCGAGGTTCTACTGTACTTCCAAGCGGCAAGCAGCAAAGTAAACAGAATGATGAGGTGTTCAGTTTTGTTTAAAAGAATTTAGTCTCTGGATTTTCTTAAACTCATACAACACAAATTGTAGGTATCCGTAAGGAGCGACTCCGAAGTCAATCAAATGCTAAGTAAGAAATATAATTGGCTAGGAGGACCTGGATAAAAATTGTTCTAAGTATCCTTGAAAATGTAAAAAGTTCGTTAGGATTAATAAATAATTTTCAGTGAGATAAAATGATTTTGCGTAGATATGGCATGAAAGCAATTATTCTCACAGTTTTCTTAGATGGTTTTATTTAAGGTTAGCAACTCGATTATGTGTGTAACCTGTGTAACATGGATCACTTTTGGAATATTATTCGTAGACCAATATTAATTAATCAGTAGTGGCTGACCATCCTCTCTTCCGGAAGAAGATCAACAACTACTTTTTCTTGAATTACATCAACCCGCTTTACAACAGCTCTTTCTCCTATTGGACCAGCAGTATAATGGCATTAGAATTAGAAAATCCAAAATATGCAATTACCAGTCCTGCACAGAATATGATTTAAGTGGTTTTCGAGAGTGCCGACTTTAAATATTTAGTTCGTTTTATGAGCTATTTAATTCGTTGTCAGATGACGATTTGATATTCGGCCGTGTGTAAAAAACTTTAAAATACTACATTTTTAATTAATTTAATTAATGTATACTTGACTAATAAAACTGTGCCATTTCGTGCCGTTCAAATATAGTAGTAAACGTGACAATGGTAGGCTAAAAAACCAAACTGTTTATATCAGGAGTGTCAAACTCGAACTGCTTAAGTGCTAATTTTTGTGACTGCGGGCCAGATGTATTTAGCTTTTGTAGCCAACATTTTTTAATAAGTATTCGAAAAGTAGCCGATTCAAAAATTTCTTTTTAATTAATTAAGATTTCACAATAAATTAAAAAATAAACACCATTTGTGTTTTTTCAGCAATAACTTTAATCACAGAACAAACATTTTCGGCCAATTTACAGGCCTGAAGCAGCTCTGTAAACTGATCCGGAAATAAAGATCGCGAGACCCAAAATACAAGCATAAACTGTATTTTACCAATATGTCGAAAACACGCATTTTATATGCAAAATATAAAGATTTATGTCATAAATGATTTTGCCAAGACAGAATTTAATATGAAATTCAAAACATGAAATAAACAAATAAAATTATTGAATTGTTGTCGCTGTGCCACGGATCGTATCTTTGACATGCCTGCTTTATATGGTTTTTGTTTTAATATTTATTATATTATAGTATTTAATTTATATAACTATAAAGGTTATCTTAGATTGTTCACTGAGTATGCGAAACTCTTACTTAAGACATTTTCAAAATTCTATATTTTTCTACTATACACAATTTAAAGAATTTTTAACATGTGTCACATTTTGCACTTGGTGTTTTAAAGTCTTGTGTAAGCTAAGATTGGTAGTTATATGTTATAAATAAAAATATATGTTTGTTCGCTATACACTCCTAGATCGATCGATGAAACTCGGCATTACGTTCAAATGCCTTCTAACGTAGATCATGATGTTCGGTACATTCCATCACAAATTGTAAATTACATTTTTATAAATGAATTAATTAACAATCTGTTAACAAAATACCAACAAATAATAAACTAAATATGTTTCTTACAAAAACTTATATATTACAATCATTTAATTACTGTGATAATAATATAGCGCGAGAAATAGACGCACTATAAAATGGTAGCTACACGTAGCACTTGTCTTATCCTGTGATAAGTCTATAAGCATTTAATTTTCCAAATCTAACAACTCCAGATTTTTATATTTCTGAACAATACTTCTGAACAATAATTTCTGAACAATAATTTCTGAACAATAATTAGGCCTACATTACAATACTTTGTTAATTCTAATAAGCACTCTCTAGTAGACGAGTGGATAAAACTATCGAACACTGGTACTTAGTCGTGGTTTCGGCCATCACCAGCACGCTGGCCACGTGGAGTTTTCCGAAATTTCTTCAAGTTAGTAACACCTAAATAAGGACCAGCTTCCCTTAAAATGTTTGTCTGCAATGCATCCCCCTAGGCACATTGCTTCTGTCGCGTTGCCGTAACAAGGTAAACTAACTACAGTAGAGCGTCGATTATCCGAACAATTGGGGACTGGGGTTGTTCGGAAGATCGATGTTTCGGATAACCGATTATGTAAGAAAAAATATATTAACCTATTCATCTTGACATTTTTCTCCGTTGCGTGTCGCCTCGCGTTGAATTTTCGTCGATGTTAAGCTTAACGAAGACTATTGTATCGTTAAAAATTACTTTTTTATTTTGTACGAACAAAATAAATATATTGAAAAATATAAAAACAATAAAAAATTATACTTCAGAAGTTAATTTAGTATCAAAAACGTAAAATATTTGAGTAGCCCAAGACATAGCCAAAGGCAGCGCCACAACACTGGCGAAAATTTAAATTTGCCGAATGGAATTCTTTCGGATGATTGACTTTCGGATAATCGACGCTCTACTGTAATTGTAATTTATTGTGAACATTTCACAATGCCGAGTTGCCAGTTTTTCGTTACAATGTTCTCAATTTTGGTAGAAATATTCTTGCTCCATTAAAGAATTTTAAATATTATATTTTTAGTTGTTGTCTACTTGTCTAATGAAACTGTTATTTCGTAACAATCAAGTTTTCCATAAACATGACAATGATAGGCTGACATAACCAAACTTTTTATAATTTTTCGTTTTTGTTTTAATGTTTGTTATAGTACAGTATTTGATGTATATAACTACACTTTTAAAAATTCTTTAAATTGTGTACACTAAAAGATTAAAGAATTTTTAAATGTGTTAGGTTGGACACTCGGTGTAATAATACTTATGTAAGATAACCTTTGTAGTTCTATAGTCTTCATTGTAGTCCAGTCAACCTCCCCTATAACACGGATTCCTATAGTTCGGATTCCTATATCACGGCGAAAAAATTGAGACAGTATTCGTACAAGCACGCTAAAAAACTTCTATAATTCGGTAAAACGTCATCGCCGACTCGTGTCGCGACAGGATTGGTCGAATCTAGACCAACAGCGGCTATTGCACAAACTGTTGAGTTTAAACGTACAGTGGACCTATCAAAAACCATTTATTATTTAACGTCCATAAAAATTACATTTATATTAATGATGTCTCCAAAGTTCAGGAAATTTTTCTCAAAAAAAATAATTTATCAAGAAGCACGCGAGTGCCATTCGATGACAATCTCCACGACAAAAACAAGCTGAAGCAATGGCGTCGTCGAACGGTGCACGCTCGGTAAGTAATCTTACAATTTTTTTTTTGTTTATAGCACAGTTTATACGGATTCTTCTAAAAAAAATTATACGAATTTTGGAAATGTTGAGTCGAATTAGTCTAGAATCGATTAATTTTCTGGAAGAAAACTTTCGAACAGCCGCAGTCCGTAAACTGCATACGTGACATGCTGTGATTGACTGGACTCGTAGAAAATGGATTCATAAAATCCAAAACGTGTCTACCATGTTATGGGGGGTCGACTGTATTTGGTTTATACCAAATACTACAATGTAATATAATAGAAGAATTAAAAGTACAAAATAATTTTAATTGTTGATGTTGTTATTTTTACCCTGGCAAAATGCTAATTATTAAAAATATAAAAGTTATTTTAAAATTAAATCTCATAACAACCGGTAAAGTTACAAAACTCGTTGCAGGATTTTTTATTTCGCATTATTTAAAATGACTAAAGATACTTTCGACGTGTATTACATTAAAATCGATAAATTTTGTTTGTATAAGGCAACGCGACATTACAACGATCTGCCAAGGTGTAACAAACCTAAAACAACCCCGAAAACTTCAACGAGACCAGTCGTTGCACAATTTGGCAATGTAGGTGGAAAAAGTTAAATTTTTCTACTTAATACAAAGTGTTAATTTATTTTACATCTCGATAATTGACTGCCCTTAGTATCTGAGAATAGAGTTAAGTTTTAATGAAAAAGAGTTGCGAAAGTTACTGTTACCGTACGCGTCTAATTTTCACAGAAGTTGCAAAATGCGCTCATTGCACTGCATATGGCACTTGGCTAAATTTAGTTAGCTCGATTTGTGTACGCCCCTATCAACACAGACAATTTATTGTATATTCGAATCGTAATTTTAATAAATTAGATATTGTCGACTCGAAGTAATCTTTTCAATATATGAATATTTAATTCGATTTAAAAATCTTTTTGAAGTTTACCTGAGATTTATTTTCGTATTCTACTTAATACTACTTTCTTAGTATATGATTATTAAAGATACTACCGTTAGATATTTAAATTATAGAAGAGGCTGTGCGCAAATTTGCGCATTGAATTATTCTTTCGTGTTTAACAGAATGATATTCTTGATTTCTAGGAGAAGCCATTTTTAGATATGGAACAAAAAGCCAAAGAATTGGATGTTTGAGGCCACAATTACATATATCCTTCGAGAAAGAGAAGACACCGACTTTTAAAATTGTTTTAAACTGCATAAAGCAGACAATAAGTAATTTTTTACAAAAACTCAATAGCAAATACGAGCGAGACGTCGACAACGCTTCTTCGATACTTATTTTTCTTTCCCTTGTTAAAAATATTACATTTTCTGACGATATATTTAATGTTTTTCCGAGTACGTCCAGGTTGTTCCGATGAGTAAAATACAATACGAAATGTCTTCGTATTCTATTTTACACGTGTGTTTTTTCTTGCTTCGTTATTGCTTGCATACTTATGTTTTTTTTAACTATTACTTTTAAAAATTAAGATTTTATTACGATTAAACACTGTACTAAATACAAATATCTATTAGTTATTTCTTCTTATATAAATTTGCAAGTTTTACACATTCATATAATATATAGTCCAGTGTTTTTCAACCTTCTTGAATATGCAACCCCTTTACAAGTTAAAAAATTCTGGCGATTCCCATGGCCATAATAAAACTATGTCGGTGATTTAAAAACTACTGTACGTATTTAATTTTCTTTTTATAGAGATTTAAATATCAATAAAAACACCAATTGCAGGCACAGACTTCTCACTTAAGTTGTATGTTTTTTTATTGTAGTGTAGGACCTACAAAGACTTGTTTTTTTCTTTTACTTGCGACCGCCCGTGTATGGCGTTGCGACTCCCTTGGGGGTCGCGACCCACAGGTTAAAAAACACTGATATAGTCTATACTGTAAATAAAATTAATTTTCTTTAAAAATATTAAATAACTTATGCAACTATTGAAATTGATATTTTACTAGCAAAGACTATCTGAAATACAGATAATAATGCTTTATATACGAAATAAGAACTGTTTTGCCCTAAATTGCCGGATTTACACACTGTCTGTTGGCAAGGCGCAAACACGCGACTAACTACTAGTGTATAGTGATTTCAACCACTCGACCGCTGCAGACGAGTTATTGTATTTGCACTAAAGCCAAATTTACCTAATTAACTTTTAATAAGTTTGTGCAAATTAATTAATTGAATTAACACAGATTCTATACTGTCAATGCAAAAGTACTGTGATTCAATTTTGACTATTCATTAAAGCAAAAACAATTGAAATAAAGTTAATCGGTTATTATTGTTAGCAATACAAGTTTCAATTCTGTCATGATAAAAAACGATGAAATTATACATTTTTATTTTGAATCAAAGTGGTTGCCAGTGAAAATATGATGGCAAACGTGTCTATCATTCCATACATTCTTTAAATTTAAAAGTCCCGTGATATGGCCAATTTTCTATAAAAATTCTGTAGTGTTTAGTGATTTCATACAGTCGACCACTGGTTGGGCAATAATCACTGTTGTAATTGCGTCAAGGACAAAAAACTGTAATTAGCATTTAATAACTTTGCCTAAATAACAGTAATTAAACTGACATAGATTCTATTTTCGAAGCAAAAATACTGTCGTGAAATTTTCATTATTCTTTAGAGCAAAAACTATTAAAGTAACATTTCATGAACTACTGTTGTAAGCAATAAAAGTTTCAATTGTTGTATGATAAAAAAAAAACAATGAAACTTTCACGATTCTAGTTTAAATTAGAGTGGTTGCCAGTGAAAAACTGACGGGAAACGTGTCTGTCATTCGACACATTCCTCAATTTTAAAAGTCCCGAAAACACAGAATGCAATGTACTAACCATCTGAAATACAACAAAATACATGAAACTATTTATCTGAATTTTTATACAATATTTATAAAGTTGTTAAAGTGCATTTACCCTCAGAGGAATCCTCTTGTTGATACAAAAGATTCCTCCAATCGAGAGACACAGGGACACTTTTCCAAACCGTTTCATAAAGTTTAATATCTATAAAATAAATTATTTTTGACATTGAATTTAGTATATAAAACTTGAATTATAATAAGATAAAAATCATGAAAATCTTTACCTTTAACTTTTCAGAGAGTTTCAAATCGCAAACTGCAAATTGCCGAATGTCCTGAAATCCATTCTGCATCTAAAAAAAGCAGATATAAATAAACAATGAACTCCACAATTGAAAAGTTTTTTAAGCTTAGTGAATAAATACCGTAAATGCCATGCAGCACAGAAAACAGGCACCTAGAATGCAGATAAATGAAAAAAGAATTATCATAGCCAAAATCACCATTCTAAACAATTCGTGCATTTCCACATACAAAAATTCGTAATAAAAAAAACTCGTACTCCAAATTATTCCGAAATAAAAAACTAGTGAAATAAAATTGCATTTTGTGTTCCACTGATTTATAAAAATCCACAGTTCTTGGTGATGGATCATCAATTTCTGTAATTTCGCCTTTAGATTTCTGTCGCTTCTTCTTATTTTGCATAATTCCCTGAAAAGTTCTTCAAACTCTTTATGAAGAACAAATATAATAACAGCTACTAACAGCAAACTATATGCTATCCCTCCTATAATTAAAGTTGACACAAAACAAATATCGACAGCACAAAAAAGTGCTTCTAGTCGAAACATTTGTCTCTTTTCTAACGCAGGATAGTAAACAACCAGAATAATAACTTCAAAAACAAAAATTGATAATATAACAATAAGAGAAACGAGAAAGGACAACATTCTCAGCAAACGATTACTTTCAATTGTAATTTTTTGATACAAATATCTGCTTCGAAGAATCTTAATCATATGGAATTTTGTTTTATTGCCAGAAGTCAGGCAGCTTGAGTAAGTCATGAATAATATTAACGTTGCAATGTTCATTATTTGAGCATCACGTACGAATACTTCGAAGAATCCGTGACACAATGCATATTCTTTTACACCAGGTAAATTTTTCCATAGCAAAATTATAGCATATTGCCATAATATAACCTGAACAAACCGAATGTAGATCTTTCTTAATTTTTCAGTCTTAAGTAGATAAGTTGGCTGTTTGCAGGAACACGTCTGCAAGATGTCTATTCCGAAAATCAGAGCCGTTGTCCAACAGGGCCTCATGAAACAATTCATGCAGCTTCCGTCTTCCATATTCGAATTCGTTTTGTGTTAAGTGAAAAATTTCTAATCTTAGATCGAATATTTTATCAATTTTTGTGCGAAGTAAGCTCAAGTTGCATGCGCATTTAAGGTATTTAACATTTAAGATATTTAAGATATTTAACGAATGAATATTGTTCTTTAGTTTCTCGATGAATTTGTGTTGACCAATTTCGTTTATTGCATGAAATTAAATTTCTGATGTTCAAAAAAATTTGAATTATTTTAAAAAGTATGTTAGAAGCTTAGTCAACAAAATTAAGTGTTGGTTAAAAGGAAATTCTTTATAATAAATTTTTCTTATAACATTAAAAATTTGGAATGTAGATAATTACGATAGCTAAAACTTTTAGGTATTTTCATAAGTATATTATATAATTTTTATTATAATTTTTCGTTATGATATTATAGTAATGAATGTTTCATTACTGCAAAAACTTCATTATTTTGAAGGCTATGGCTTAACTTTAGAAACTTAATTCAAAATTTGGAAATTTTTATTATTTTTTATGATTCTTGTGACTTTCTTAATATTTTAATTCCTATGTATGTCACGTATTACAGCATTGCTGCTGTTATCGCGATTTTAATCAACCTTTAATGACGCGATTAACGCTTAATTGTTTTTAATGCTATTTTTTTATCAAATTTAATTAATTGTTCTAAAGTTGTAGTGCACGGATTTTATTTGGGTAAAGTTATTTAAAGCTAGTTTCAGATGTCAAAAACGACTTCCAATAGTTTTTAATTTTTTAAATTAATATATTTTATTATATATACGTTTGATTAAGTCGGGGGTCAGAAATCGCAATAAAAAAATTAATTTTTTAGAAATATTTTAAAATATAAGCCAGCTAGTATTCACTTTACTATAAACCCATCGCCTCCCGAGACTTCTATGAGAATGTCCCGGGAAATCCAACAGCAGATATTCTCAAGGTCATCCAGCTGTGTAAACAATGGCTGGTCAGTGTCAAATTTCACAGAAAAACGAGACAAAAGAAAATAAAATCTGAAGCTTTTTCTTCAAAATTTAGGCATTTCCTTCCTTTTTTCAGTTTTAAGTATTTTTTATGTTTAATTATAATTAATTAAAAGTTGATGGGTAACTGTGGGGTTAACTTCAAAACTCAGCACACTGCTTAATCAACATTTTTCTATTTCATAATTTTCTTATTTCAAATTGTATCTATATTACTGTAATTTATTCTATTTATTCTTTGGTGTTAAATAGCTCAACATACTAAATAATTCTACATATTAAATGTGTTCTGTATAAAAAAGAATACTTATCAATATTCTGTAGTGTTTAAAACTCTGAAGACTGCATGTATTATAGATTGAAAACGTTCGTTACTATTAATAAATATTTCTGAGTGAGCTGAAATGTTTTTGAGTAGGTTAATAAGTAGGTTAGTGTCGGATAAACTATTCAGGGCAGATCTTTTTCGCCACTCAAACTGAACTCAATTTCCACCTGGAAACAATAGTTAGACCAATCAGAGAGTAGGGAAATTCAGCCAATAAAAAGAAAAATAAAAAATGAAAAAGTTAATAAAACCCGGACGTTCAAGGACATGGGGCTAGGATTGGTCATCATCCTGATTGTCAACTGAAACTTCTATCTCTAAGTGTATCATCTTTGGCACTTGCATTTACTGCGCTATCATTGCACTTGCACTTGCATTTACCACCCACATAGGTGAGTGCATTTAAGTTATCCTGACGAGAGATTAAAAATTCTCCTCTGAAAGTCGGCTTATCCACATTGCATTATTTTAAAACTTTTAAACATCAAACTTTAGGCTATTACTTTTTAATTTCGAAATTTTTTTCAGAGTACAAGAAATACGTTAATATTCTTGGCATGCGGTATGAAATACTAACACTCAAATTCAATATTGCCTGGTACGCCATCTGGGAAATGAAAGCGTAGCGACCATACTTTTAAAAGTTACTGAATGAAAACAGATATCAGAAGTAGGATTTTAACTTCTAAATTTGTATTACTGAATTGGCTACGAGGAAATAGCAATGTTCTAAGCATTATCGAACGGTATGCTGAGTTAGCAGGTGAAACTGATTATGTATAAAATTGGTTAATGACGTCACCATCATGATTTTCTCATAATGTTACAATCATATTCGAAAATATCTTTTTTCTAGAACAAAGTGTCATTTTGCAAGTCGTACAAGAGACAAACACAATTACGTTCCTAGTATAAGTAAGCATAGATTTAAAAAAATGATTGTAGTAGTTAGAATTCCAGCAATAGACACATTAAACAAATAGTTAGATAAGTGTTCAACATCGTTGAATAATTCGACTTGGTCAGAATTCTGCGATAATTAACACGGCTTGCCATTTATAATTACGAAGTTGGGTGAAACGCCACCTCTTATAAAATTTCATTTGAAAATAATTTATTTCTTATTATTATTACAAAAACGCAAAAGTGGCATAGCCCCGAGTTCCTTAGTAAATTTCAAACAGCTAAAAGCATATAAAATCTGTATATCGCGATAAATGAATGACACGTAATCTCTTCTATCTCCACATTTCTTCAAATTTAACTGTCATCATATAAGAGTATCAATATTTAAATATATATATATATATGTTACAGTCAAAACCCGTTTTTAGTTAGAACGCGTTTTAACTAGTTGAAACTAGTTTATACCGAATGTATTTGTTAAAACCCGTTTTGTCTAGTTAAAACTAGTTTTAACTCAAATTCATTTTTGACTAGCAGTAAATTCTAGTTTTAACTAGACAAAACGGGTTTTAACAAAGACATCCAGTATAAACTAGTTTTAACTAGTTAAAACGCATCCTAACTAAAAACTGGTTTGACTGCAACGCATAGAGTGATTCGGGGTAAGATGGTAAGCGGGGGAAGATGCCTAATTTTTGATATTTTCAAACGGTGACGTCACATATTGTCATGTATTTGTATGATGAATCGTTGGGCCAATATTGAGTGCGGAAAGCTGTAGTTGGCTACCGTTACTTCATTTTCTACATCCGAGAAGAATAAAAGCTAGATAAGAACGAAGTTTTTGTTGTGAAATGTTTCTAGAATAATTTTAAACTAAAAGTTAAAATGGAATTTATTAAAAATTGCTAAAAACAATTAATGTGTGATGTAGTTAAGGTTCTAAAGTTTCCATTGTCAGCTACCGCCGATCCCGATCGGACATGCTGGAGCACGTGACTCTACTAGGCATCTTACCCCAACAAATGGAAAATATGCCACATTTTTCTTGGGGTAACGTGCCTATTTTTTGTTAATTGATTTCCAATATGCCTATTTTTAATAAACTTTTGTTTTCTCGTTTTATTGCAGGATATGCATAGAAATTATATAAGGACTTCTCAAAAAAGTTTTTGGACTGAAAAAAGCTTTCAGCTAGCTATAGAACACGTTAGAACGGGCGGAAACTTAACAATACTTATACTGTGCTGTTATACTTACTATGAAGTACTTTGTACTACATATGCAATAAATTAAATTTGGTTAAGAAATTCAAAAATTAATTTTAAGCAATTATATTTGTTATCTTACCCTAATGGCATTTGGCATCTCACCCAGATACTTGGGGTGAGATGCTTAAAATGCCAGACAGTGAAAAAGTCGTCATTGCAAACACAGTATAGAATTTTTTAAAATAAACTCCAAACTTTTATTTGAAAGACATACTCCAGAATATGATATTTTCATTAGAGGGCTCCTAAACTCAAATTAGCGCTGTAATTTTCTTCATAAGCAAAATGTTAGGCATCTTCCGCCGAATCACTATACATAACTTTATTTCCCCCAAACATATTTATGTAGCTAAAATTAGTTTTAACTAATGTTAAAAGTTAAAACTAGTTTTATCTAAAGTCAA
Source organism: Centruroides sculpturatus (assembly GCF_000671375.1). Classification (NCBI taxonomy): domain Eukaryota; kingdom Metazoa; phylum Arthropoda; class Arachnida; order Scorpiones; family Buthidae; genus Centruroides; species Centruroides sculpturatus. The sequence continues at coordinate 181,869 of NW_019384402.1, read as the reverse complement.
AACATATACAGCAGTAAATTAACTATACAAAACAGGTTTTGTCTAGTTAAAACTAGAATTTACTGTAGTCAAAAATGAATTTGAGTTAAAACTAGTTTTAACTAGACAAAACGGGTTTTAACAAAGACATTCAGTATAAACCAGTTTCAACTAGACAAAACGGGTTTTAACAAAGACATTCAGTATAAACTAGTTTCAACTAGTTAAAACGCGTTATAACTAAAAACGGGTTTTGACTGTAACATATATATATGATGTATATCTGCCTTAAAATTTTGTCATATATAAATTGCATAAAAAATTTTAAAAATTTTCAAATATAAAACTATGAAGTTTGTGAGTTCAGCAATGACCTTCAATTCAGTAAATGTTATTATATTAATTAACGTAATTTTAATAGACAATTTTAAGATAATAGACAATTAATTGATTAACTGTTAAGATGCTTGTAAAAGGCCAACCTGGCCACAGTGTCTTTTGAAAAATAAAAAAATAAAAATAAATAAAAATAAGATTTTCAAACATTAATGTAAGATCTATCTGATTAACGTTAGCAATGTAATAAGAATTTAGAATAAAAAATTTTCTTTTAACCAGCACTTTAGTTTTATTGACTAAGCTTTTAACATATTTGTTCAGTGACTCTACATCGAATACGAACAAGAAATTTACTTAACGATTTTGTCGTAATTTGTCGAAACAATCTAATTAAGAAGTCAAAGAAGAGTACTGTATTCAAGAAATTAATGCATACTGCCAAGCTACTTTACACAGAATCAAAGAAAAAGAAAATCATTATTAATTAATTAAAACTGAAAATTAGAACAATGCTTTTATAAACCGTTTAAAAGTAATTTTATAATTTTCAAATTATAAATAAAATTTATTTTCGAAATTACTTTACTTTCGTGCAGCGGCAAATTCACCATATAAAACACTTGCATAAATAAATTAAATTTTATTCTCCCGCCATGACAAAACTAAGCTAAAATTCTTGCGATAATTGTGCTGAAAATTAAAAACTTAATTATTGCGTATTAATGATATTTTTAACTGCTTTCCATCACTTCAGTATTTTCTAATGGTTTCATTTGTAGCCTATAAGGCAATGCTACATGGGCAATCTGCTTGTCAATTGGATGTTTATGGGAAATTTCTTCTATTTACCTGTTTATAAACGTGAAGAAAACTAAACAAAAATCCACGTGCTCACCCTGTTGACCGGGTGGTTTTTATTTACTAGGTCGCTGGTGTGAATTTTAGTCACGGCCTTCTTAACCAGGTCTTAACCGGAGTGCTTCAAACTACCATTTTCAACTGTTTCGAGGCGAGAGAGAAGTAAATTATTTTATTTTGTCTTCTTGAAAATTAATATATAAAGAGAATATGTAAGGTTAGTATCATTTTTAGAAAGTGCTCGGGTATCGAATATAATACATAAATTTAAAAAATACATATTATCGATTAATAATATTGCCGAAGTAATGCCAAATAGAGCACAAGTAGGCTAAACTGTAAATTTTAATAATAAATTATACAGTCTTTTTGTTTCTTCTCGACTACTTGTTGATCAATAACACAAGTATGATATTTGGTTTCTTTTTATATCATAGTGGCAAAAAATAAATACAGTCGACCCCCCTATAAGACGGTAGATACGTTTCATTCTTTAGGAATCCGATTTCTTACGAGTCCTTGCCAATCACAGCCCGACACGTGTGAAGTTTACGGACTACAGTTGTTTGAAAGGTTTTATTCCATAAAATTAATCGATTCTAGACTAATCCGTCTCAACATTTCCAAAATACGTATATATTTTTTGGAAATAATCCGTATAAACTACGCTATAAACAAAAAATTGTAAGATTACTTAACGAGTGTCCACCATAAGACATCGCCATTGCTCAAGCTTGTTTTCGTCGCGGAACAGCTCAGCAAACTGCGGCCGCGATTTCTGATGTTATTTTTCTGTGAAAACTTCGCTGAACTTTGGAGACGTCATTAATATAAATAATTTTTATCGCCGTTGAATAAGAAATGTTTTTTTCACAAGAAATGTATAAAATTACAGTGCTGTATTAGAGTTACGGTACCTAATTTACATACTGTACAAACGATAGTTCGCCTAAACTCTCCGTAGCGTGGCGCTAGGCGGCGGAAAGCATATATATAATAATAATAAACTTACAATAAATTAAGTTAATATATAATTATATATACAGTACCTAATTTATATATAATTAATATATAATTATATGTACAGTACCTAATTTATATATAATTTATGTATAATACTGTACAGATGATAGTAATCTCTGTGTACCGTGGCGCTGGACAGAGAAAATAGTTCGGCTGTCCGATGACGTTTTACGTAATTATAGGAATTTTTTTTACCGATTTTTACGGTTACCGTCGCAATTTTTTTGCTGTCTTATAGGAATCGTAATTATAAGAACCCGTTTTTTAGGGGGTCTACTGTACGTTAATTTTCTTGGCATGCGTTATGAAATACTAATATTTAAATTGAATATGGCTTGGTACATTATCTTGGAAATGAAAGCGTAGCGACCATACTTCTAAAACTTATAGAATGAAAACAGACATCAGAAGTACGACATTAACTACTAAATTTCTATTAATGAATTGAATAAGAGGAAATAGTAATGTTATAATTATTCTCGATTGGTGTGCTGACTTAGCAGGTGAGACTGATTATGTGTAAAAATAGTGAATGACGTATTTATCATGATTTTCTCATAATGTTACGATCATATTCAAAAATATCTTTTGTCCAATAGATACAGTCGTAAGACAGACGAACACAATTAGGTCACTCGTATAATTTAGCGTAGATTAAAAAATAACTGTAGTAATTAGAATTTTAGCAATAGACATAGTAAACAAGTCGTTAGAAAAGTGTTTAACATCTCTCAATTCTGCGATAATTAACACGGCCTGCCATTTATAATTACAAAGTTGTGTGTAACATTACCTATTATAAATTTTCAAATGAAAATAATTTATTTATTATTATTATTACAAAAGGGCAAAAGTGCGTATTATTTGGCATAGCTGCGAGTTTCTCAGTAAATTTCAAACAGCTAAAAGTGTATAAAATTTTTACATCTCAGGAAATGAACGACACATAATCCCTTCTATCTCCACATTTCATCAGTTTATCAGTATCCAGATATATGTATGACCTGACTTAAAATTCTATTATATATAAATTGCATTATAAAATTTAAAATTACCAAATATAAAGCTATGAAATTTTTGAGTTTAGCAATGGCTTTCAATACAGTAAATGTTATCATGGTAATTAACGTAATAAACATTTCTAATCGACAAGATTAAAATTTTTAAATATTACCGTAAGATCTATCTGATTAATGAAAAGTTCAATCTCCTCTTTACTGCTATCTGAGGTACATTCCTTGAGGATTTGAACCCAGACTTTCAGTATGTTTATATCATAACATCTCCTAATATCACATTGCTTGCATATACCTAGATTATTGATATATTAAATGGCTTTGCTTGAAACCTTCTTTTAATCAATCTTGCACTAACTGGATTTTATCCTGCCAGCGCTGTTCGTGCTCTTTTACTAAGCTGAAATCCAACACCGGCTTTATGCCTTATGTCATTTCCCAACAAGATCATTTCATTCCCATTCAGTTTTTTCGATGCTGTCCAACGCATTTCGGCTACGGCTAATATGTCGCTTTGATATCTCTTTATTTCTTTACGAAGTACCTTTAATTTTCCAGGTGACCATGACGTTTTGACATTCCAAGTACAAACTGAAATTACTCGTGTTGCTAGATGAAGCTTTATTTTCTTTCTTTCGATAACCAATTTTTCGACCCAACCCCGATTTCTTGGTTGGTGTGGCAGACCTTTTTTATCCGGGCAACGTCCGAGCCGGTATCTTTTATCATTCGCCTGTATTGACATCGGATTTCATTCGTGTTATTGTTTGTTAGTTATCGCATCGACACTCATCTAACCAACCCTCCACCTATTTCCAGTCTTGGAACTAACATGTTTTCTCTAGATATTGCATGGGGAAGTTTCTAACACTCTGCACAGTATTCAATGTCCGTGACACTTCACAAAATTTTATTTCACGAAAAAATCATTAAAGGTTGCATTTTCTCAATTGACCCGTAACTAAAAGAAGCCCGAGAGGTGAATAACAAACGTAACCTATAGTTCAGAGGACTATTTAATAGGAAAATATACAAACACGAACGTGCCGGAAATTCATTTATAGCCAGTTCGTGAGAATCTCAAATAAGTAAACAGAAATAATGAAGTGTAGTGTCATTCCTGTTTTCGATTAAATGTTTTTTTACTCTGTTTAACACATGTGATTTTTCCTGTTTCGTTTTTCCTGACATACATATGTTATTTTTTATTTATTACTTTTGATAGTTAAGATTTCATGAGGATTAAACACAATACTAAATACAAATTTTTGTTACATATTATTTCTTATATAAATTTGTATGTTTTACAGATTCATATACAATATGTACTGTAAACGAAGTTTACTATCCTTAAATATAATAAATAACTTACACAACTGCTAAAATTTGTATTTTATTTGCAACAACTACATCAAATACAAACAATAGTGCTTTATATTGAAATATTTTCGTTCTAAATTGCCAGATTTACATGCCGTGCCTTGGCGAAGCGCGAACACTCGACTAACTACTAGTGTATAGTGAGTTCAACCACTCGGCCTCTGGTGGGCTATGATCAGTGAAGACATGTTATTGTATTTGCGTCAAAGCTAAACTCACTAATAAATTTTTATTAATGTCGTACGAATAAATGTAACTGAATTGACACAAATTTTATACTGTCAGTACAAACGTACTGTCTTGCAATTTTTACTATTCATTCAGACAAAAACGGTGAAAATTTTACGATTCTACTTTAGATTAGAGTGGTTGCTAACGAAAATACGTTGGCAATCGTGTTTATTATTTGATACATTCTTCAATTTTAAAAGGCCCGAAAACACAGAATGCAATGTTTTTACTATCTGAAATTAAACAAAATAAATATTACTCTTTAACTTAATTTGTAAATAAAATCGTAACAGTTGATAAAAAAAAAGCTACCTTCAGAGGAATTCTTTTGTTAACGCAGAAGAAACTTCCAATCAACAGACACAAGGACACTTTTCCAAATCGTTTCATGAAATTCAATATCTAAAAACAAATTCGTATTTATTAAATCCCATTCCTACTTTAATAAGATAAAAATCACGATAAACTTTACTTTAAGCTTTTGTATCAATTCTAAATCGCAAATTACGAATTGCCGAATGTCTTGAAATCCATTCTGCATCTACGAAAAGAAAAAAATAACAATACAAACAGAGAAATAAATAAGTAATAAAGTAATAAATAATAATAGTTTAAGCAAAATAAATAAATACCGTAAATGCGATGCAGCACAGGAAACAGGCAAATATAATACAGATAAAGGTAAAAAGGATCATCATAGCCAAAGTATACATTTTAAAAACATGGTTCATTTGTAGATACAAAAATTCGTAATACAAAAAACTCGTTCTCGAAATTACTCCGAAATACATAAGTGATGAGGCAAATTCCGATTTTGTGTTCCACTGATTTATTAAAGTCCACAGATCTTGATGATAGATCATGAATTTTTGTAATTTCGATGTCAGATTACTATCGCTTCTTCTTATTTGGCATAATTCACTCAAAAGTTTTTCAAACACTTTTAAGAACAAATGCAATAACAGCTACTAACAGAAAAATATATGCTATTCCACCTGTCATTAAAGCTGTCGGAAATGCAACATCAACAACACAAAAAAGTGCTTCTAGTGGAAACATTTGCTTTTTTTCCAACGCAGGATAGTTAACAACCAGAAAAATAACTTGAAAAATAATTAAAAATATGACAATAAGAGAAACAAGAAAGGTGGCCATTCTCAGCAGAGCGTTACTTTCAATAATAAACTTTTGATAAAAATATCTGTTTCGAAGAATCTTAATCAGATGGAGTTTTGTTTTACTGTTACACGTCAGGTTGATTGTGTAAGTCATGAATAAGATTAACGTTGAAATGTTCATTATTTGAGAATCAGTCCCGAATAGTTCAGAGAATCCGTGACACAATGCATATTCCTTTAAACCAGGTAAATTTTGCCATAGCAAAATTATAGTATGTTGCCATAATATAACCTGAACAATCCGAGTATAGACCTTTCTTAATTTTTTACTCTTAAGTTGATAAGTTGGCTGTTTACAGGAACACATCTGCAAGTAGTCTAATCCGTAAATTAAAGCAGTTGTCCAACAGGGCCTCAAGAAACAAGTCATGCAGCATCCATCTTCCATATTCGAATTCATTTTGTGGAGAGTTTCAGGAATTTCTAATCTTAAAAGCAATATTTTATAAATTTATGTGAAAGGTAAGCGCAAGTTTCATGCTTATCTGCGATACTAGCGTACAATGACTCTTCTTTAATTGCTTAATTCGTTTGTGTTGACAAACATCGAAATATCGTTAATAAATTTTTTGTTTGTATTCAATTTAGGATCAGGCTGAATAAATACGTTAAAAGCACAGTCAATAAAACTTAAGATCTGGTTTAAAGGAAATGCTTAATTATAAGCTTTTATTATATTGTTAAATCTAAATAAATGGAAAATTATTACATGTAAACATTATAACTATTTTCATTCGCATATTATAGCATTTGCGTTAGCACTTTCATTTTTATATTATTACTTATTATTCATATTATTACTTCATATTATTAATAACTTTACTATATTAAAGTCCAATGCCAAACTTCAGAAATTTTTAATTTAATATATTTAAATTTTTATCATTTTCTTTTTTATGATTGTTTACAAATTTACGGAATTTTATTTCAGAATTTATGTTTAACGTCATTGATGGTGTTAAATGTTGTATGTTAAAGGTCAGGAAATGAGGAAATAGAGAAATAACTTGTTATATCTTCAGTGGAGAAATTAAAATTTTAAACGCTTTTAGCTTTCACAATTTGCTTTGAAACACTTCTGCGCCGAACATTAACATTTTTGCCTTTTTATACTAAATATATAGAAACTATTTTCTAATGAAATTTCATAATTATTGGCACTACACGCAACTTTGTAATTATTACTACTGGGCTAGGTACAGTATTGCAGAAATCTTACTTGTAGTCTGGTTATTCTGCGATTCTCCAATTCATTTTATCTATTCCTTACTCTCCCCACTGATAGAATTCTAAGGAATCCAGTCAATGTTTTGTCTATGCTAACTTTTACTAGTAAAGTCATTGTCTTTAACTGATCGTTCCATAATAGACTAATGTATATGTTTTTTATAATGTTCATATAATAGTGAAGAAATTATGAAGAACTTTGTGTTTTTAATGCGATTTTAACTGTTCTGTATAAAGAAGAATAGCAGTATTCTGTGATTTTTAAAAATCTGAAAACGGGCCATAGTGGTACGTACTGAAAACGTTCCTAACGTTTAATAAATATTTCGGAGTTAGATGAAATGTCCTTGCGTAGGTTAGTAATTCTCCAAATGTTAGTAATGTGTTATAAACGTAGAGAAAACCCAGAAAACTTTACGCCGCCTCCATTGATAATTTAGTGTGACACCACCTATTATAAAATCTCATTTGAAAATAATTTATTTAATATTATTACAAACTGGCAAAAGTTCTTATTATTCAGTGTACCACCGTGTTTCTTTGTAAATTTCGAACAGCTAAAATCGTATATAATTTACATATCATTACTAAATGGATGTCATATAATTTCTTGTATCTTTCCCTTTTCATCTTTAACATGCAAAATTTAACAGTATTAATACCAAAATATATGATATATATCTGACTTAAAATTCTATCATATATAAATTGCGTTAAAAATTTTTAAAAATTACAGTATGAAATTATAAAGTTTGTGAGTTCACCAATGGCCTTCAATACAGTATATGTTATTTTAAGCAGCACTTTAGATTTATTGACTATGCTTTAACATATTTTATCAGAGTGTTTCTAAATCGAATACAAACAAGGATTTTATTTAATGATATTAACGTAATGTGTCAACAAAAACTACTTAAGTAATGAAAGAATGGTATTTATTTATTTTTTTTGTATCATAGATGAGCATGAGACTTGCTCTTACTTTTCACATAAATTTATAGAATATTGCTTTTAAGATTAGAAATTTCTGACAGTATAGAATCTGTATCAATTTAATGACTTTTATTCAGACACACTTATTAAATGTTACAAAGGAGATTAATTCATACGCCTTTGTGTTTTTATTATTTACAATAGATTATGTAAATGGCTACTAAGACAAATCGTATTAGCAGGGTATATTGAACCGGTGTCCGGTTTCTGCGAATTTAGGAAACTTTTTCAGAAAGAACAATCTTAATTGTTTACTTGGTATTTCACCTGTACACACTACGCTTGTGTTTCAGACCTTAAGTCTTTCATCAGCAGGTTTACAGACACTAGGTGTTAAAACAAGATTTTATAAAATTACAAAAGAATTCTAAAATTTTTCCTGACAATAATAGAATAAAAATGAACTATTTGTCTAATTTATTTTAGAATATTCGTTTTACAAAAATTAGGAATGATTCTTCTTTTTTGAACAGAATTTTAGAACGTTAAATATTCAATGTTTTCGTGGGCATATCTTAAAAATTAACTTTAATTACGAGATGCGATGTCGTAATTGAAAAATTTTAGCTAAATATCTGAAATATGTTATAAAATTCCATTATAATTGAGCTATTTTTTATTTGTTTACAATTGAATTTTAATTTTATACTTTTTCTTGTTATTCTTTCGGTAGTGTCAAATTTTTAATTTCAACACGAATCAATGAGAGAATTTTTTAATCGGTAGAAAACGGATGTGAGGGAAAACTTAACTCTGAGGTTAGTCGAAGTTTTATCGTTCAGAATTCGTTAATTCAGTAGAAATGCGACTGTCTATAAATCACATATTAATACGAAAAAAAAAACTTTCAGTCAAATAATTCAAATGCAACACGCACAACTTAAATTTGATTCCTTAGCCTTTCTTTTGTACTTTTGGAAATGTAAATAATCTTGGCATCTTCGGCTTGAAAATATGAGATCGTTTAAGGAAAGTTGATATGGAGCTTAATAGTGCTCTTTCAACTATTTTATTATTTTCTCTACGTTTGTAACAATTTTTTCATTGACTTGCTCACATTCCGATCTAAGGATTTGTTATAGTTTTTACTTTTCATGATATCTAAGTGCTTTACTTTTGTCAGCTCCTTTTAGGACAAACTCGTTGTCATTCAATTATTGTTTTGTGCGTTTCAGCTGTTTTATTTCAGCATTTTTTGTTCTGCGTGTGTGATCCTTAAGAGCAGTCTTTGACCTAAAAAAAATTTTTTTAACTTATTGAATTTTGAGATTTCTCTCTATACTTCCGCCATTAAAGTTTGCCATAAGTTTCGTTTTTCGGACCTTCTCGGAGAATTTCTTTAATGTCAGTTGGGATGTCTACTTGGTCTCATGAATCAAAACTTTCCTTAAACGATCTCATAACCGGAAGCCAGAAATGCCAAGATTATTTCCATTGGCAAAAATACATAAGGAAGGAAAAGAGGCCAGACCTAAGTTGAGAAATGCAGAGGACTTACATACATTCCGGAAAAACGTTTACATAGATTCATTTCAGATGAATTAGGCAACAATTCTCTCTTTGCGCAAAACTTGACGAATGTAGTAAAAGAATTATAGGAATAATGTTTACTTGATAGAGAAGATGTGTCAGTTATGGATTTTGAAGACCGATATCAATTTATCGAAATAGAATCCTGTTATGAGCTTTAATGGAATTTATGTTCCACATAAAATCGGAAGTTGATGCATTTGCAAATAATATGATGGAATTAGCCAAATTGGTATGCCGAGTCTTTCTTCAGTTTCGATAAACAGGCATAAAGACAGAAGAAAGGAGTACCTATGGGAAGTTCGCTGTCAGGATTATTACGTGAACTAGTTCTACGCAATTTGGAGAAACACATTATTAATGGATTCAGAATGGGTATTGTATAATATTCTCAGAAATGACAAAGACCTGATTAAAAAAGATGAAAAAGCTGGCGTACATAGAATTCCATTTAAAAATCAGATATTAGGAATTAAGAAGGACTATATTGGAGTCACAAGAAGAAATTTAGCTGTTAGACTTAAAGAACACAAGTATGACTTTAATAAAGAGCACTGCAAAACAGTTTATCAAGTGTGGCACGAGCGGAGAACTCTGTAGTTAAATGAAATGAAGCAAATATCCTGAAGACCGTGCGGTTCTTATTATTAGCTTTGCGAGAAGAAAAAACTGAATTCTATAAAAGTAAATTAAGGGATGGTTGTCTTAATGCGAGGGATGCGGATGGATTAGCTTTTGCATGGAAATTCTACATAATAGAAAAATTAAAATATAAAAATTCTTTATTCGTACGTGCTATTATATTTCGCTGCAATTTTATGTATTTATTTTACTTATTTTTATTTTATTTCGTTATTTATATCGTTATATTTAGTATATTTTATTTTGCTATCTATTTGTTATTTGTCTATTTTTTCGTTTTAAATTTGAATGTATAATATTCGGACGTTTCATTAGTTACCGTTTTGAAATACTTTCGAATGACAATTCCTTTGAAGATGGTCTAATCCATTAGGATGAAAACGTTTGTGTTTAATTGAATAAAGAATTCTCAGCGACAGAAGGTGTTGGATGTTTTATTATGTTTCTTTTTTCATATTCATGTCTTTTTAAATATGATTAGGAAGTAAAAAACAAAAAGTATTGATACATTTAATAATGCTGTAGTGAATAAAAATATAAATTCGCCCAGTATAGTTTAAATAAATTTTTCTTATTTTATACATTAGATTTGACCAATTGTCCAAAAATTGGAATGTCATTTAAGTATTGTCAAATTTGGCAGTTCTAGTTTGGTATAAAGAAGTACAAATTCCATCATTAGAAAAGGCATTATTGAAGCTTGCATTTTCCCAATTGAGCCATAATCAAAAGAATCCCAACAGGTAAAAAACAAACGTTATACAAAGTTCAGGAAACTATTTACTAAAAAAGAAAATATACAAACACAGCCAGAAACACTTTTCATCATCTCAAATTCATTTATAGCCAGTTCGTGAGCATATCAAATAAATAAACAGTAAAATGAGTCCCGAAATATTAAATTTATTAGAGAATGAGAGAAATTTATCAGAACAAGAAAGAAAATTTTATCGACACATTACATCAGTTTAGTGTCTTTACTGATTCCGATTAAATGTTTTCTTATTTTGTTTAACACACGTGATTTTTCCTGTTTCGTTTTTGCTGACACACTTATGTTTCTTTTATTTATTACTTTTGAGGGTTACGATTTTATGAGGATTAAACACAATACTAAATACAAATATCTATTACTTATATTTTTTAATATAAATTTGTAAGTTTTACGGATTCGTAATATATATACTGTGAATATATTTATTTTTTTAAATATATTAAATAACTTATACAACTACCGAAATTGGTATTCTATTAGCAAAAACTATCTGAAATACAGACAATAACGCTTTATATTGAAATTAACAATTGTTTTGCTTTAAATTGCCAGATTTACACATTGTGTGTTGGCAAGGCGAAAACACGCCACTAACTACTAGTGTATAGTGGTTTCTACCATTCCGCCACTGCTGGGCTATAATCAGTAAAGAAAAGTTATTGTATTTGCGTCAAACTCAAAAATCTCTAATTAACTTTTAATAAGTTCGTGCGAACTAAAGTGATGGAATTGACACAGATTCTATCCTGTCAGTGCAAAGAACTGTCATGCAAGTTTCATTATTCAAGTTTCATTATTCCTCGAAGCAAAAACAATTAAAATAAAGTTTAATGCATTTTTAGAAAAATGTTGTATGGGTTTGAGGGTTACAATAAATTAATGATATCTCTAAGCGTAAACATTAGAAGAAAGGAATTTTTCAAATTGTTCTCTTGCTTGAAAGCAACTGTTTTTCTGAAATTGGATTAACAGATTAGAGTAACAAACACGATTTAAACATTATTGACTGAAATTTTTTTACTTGATTATTGAAAATACAGTATATCAAAAAGATCTGAAAATCCTTATGAAGAAATTTAATTTTTATTTATTTATAGTATATATTAAAAACAATACTTACAATACAGTCAGTAATGAACAACCGTTTTTATTCGTTTCACTGTTTACTAAAATTACTTGTCATTGGCCAACTATTAGCCATTCTTGACAAAATGCATTATTTCTGGAGCATTTGAAATTTTACAAGTACTGGTGTTGCATTTACGTCAATGCTCATTCTTAGTGAATAGTGTCATGATTTTTTCCAACATTTCAAGTTTTCACACTTATAATTCTAGCTAAACACCAACCGTATGCCGAAAATCTATTGGGCTAGTTTAAGGCTAATTACTAAATGAATTACGTAACCAATTTGGCTCTAGAGGTAAGCGTTAGGCGCCATCTCTTATTAATATTAATAATTATAAATGAATCAATTAATTTAATTTTTTCCCAGCGGTTCTAAATTATTTAAATTAATTGATTTATTTATAATTATTAATATTAATAAGAGATGGCGCCTAACGCTTACATCTAGAGCCGAATTGGTTACGTAATTTATTTAGTAATTAGCCTTAAACTAGCCCGATAGATTTTCGGCACACGGTTGGTGTTTAGCTATATTATATATCGAGTTTAGCGATGTTTGTATATAATTCTAGCTTTCGTGTGTCTATTTCATTTACTTCGGAGTCGTTATTCTCAGATACCTTGCGATTTTCATGTACTAGTTTAAGAATTTCCAGCAATCAAATCCTTTGGAACGAAACGGAACACCTGAATGGTTTGTTTACTTTCGCTACTTGCTGGTTGAAAGTATTGAAACATGGCACTTAAATATATACTAGGCTTGAACCTGACATCGTTCCGTCATAAGAAAGTGCATATTGGAAACAATTATTCTGGATAAAATACGCTATTTTAAGAAAGAAAAAATCATATTTTGTCAACATAATCATGAAATGCAGTTGAAATACTGTACAAAATCAAATTACTCTTATTTAAGTAAGTCGAAAACTAATTTTTTAATTCGGGAATTTTTATATTAACAATTTTTCAAATTTACAGCGCTGTGGTAAATTATCAATAGGAACATTTATCGCTTTAAAGCATACATGAAATTGTTTACTTTAAATTTTCTTTTTATATATTGTTATCATTGAAAGCTAACTGTNTTAACAATTTTTCAAATTTACAGCGCTGTGGTAAATTATCAATAGGAACATTTATCGCTTTAAAGCATACATGAAATTGTTTACTTTAAATTTTCTTTTTATATATTGTTATCATTGAAAGCTAACTGTGTGTTGTTAGGTAAATTTCAAACCAACTATATATTGTGAGATCAGCCGGGGGTACACTAATTCGTTGGCACCACTTAATCGGCCCCAGTTGGTAAAACTAGTTCTCCAAGGTTTCGAATCGTAAGATCCGATCCTAATCTATTTCATAGGAGAGCGTATTTTAAAAATGATCCGAACTGCGAAGTTCAGACGTTCGTCAGGTTCCCGACACCAGTTAATCAATTTCTCAATGCGCGGATTAACACGCGTATGCGATCTGATTCAGAATAAATTTGAGGAGACATTCTGATAAAATAAAACATAAGTATAATTTAATATATCTCAAACAAACGAATACAAATAACCAAATACAACGATAATACGACAAGCTATAGGCTACGGCTTAATTTAAGCTAATGCGCGTTCGAGAGAGAGCTCACAAATGATTCTAAACATACGACCTGTTAGTTGTCGTCTTCGTTTCTGTCGATATAGGACACCTTGTAGATAGGGTTCATATTACTTTCGTATGTGAGATCAATTCGTGCACCAATATAAAAATATCACTTCTTCTAAGTGTAGACTCGGGACTTAGTCTATCGGACTCCGTTATGGGCGTTGGCCATCAGGAGGGAAACGTATGTGGAGTTTGTATGCTTCGGATCTGTCGAACAACTCTCGCTGAACTCCGGAGAAGAATTGTATGGAGTCTGCCCGCTTTCGGATCGGTCGGAGAACTCCCCGAATTCTGACTAATTTCTCCTTTTATTTCAAAATTTCGCCCAATCATCGTCCAGTAACTCTTTCGTGAGAACGGATGAGAGGGGGATGAATGAGGGGTAACCATTTCCCATCGGAGCGAGATTTTTAACCAGATATGGGAAAAACAGCGGATGTTCTCCTCGATGAAAGGAAATAACATTTGTCATCAATTTTTCCCACGTCTAAAACACTAGTTTTTTCACACATAATGAAATAATATTTTGTCGATAATTTAAACATATTAATAAAAATTCACAAATTAGACCCAGGGCCTTTCGGATCTCACAATATAAAGAAGATTTAGTAACTGTATGGAAATATCGTATGGATATTATCATGTTTCAGTAACTTAAATTTTGGAATCACAAAAGAAATTAAAGTTAGTTAGTTTAATACAATTAAATTTAACAGAATGTGAAGACTTCATACTAAAAGAGTTTTTAGCTAAATATTCATTAAGTTCTTTTGAAGACAGAGTAAACCAGAAATACGCAAACCAGATAATAATTTCAGTAGATAAAGTTAATACGTCTGACGATAGCTTTAAAATATTAATATTTTTGGTTGCCTATTCAGTGAATAAATCCACTACTTGTTTCAGTTATAAAGAAAATTTGGTACTACAGATTGATCAATTTGCTATCAGTTCTTACAAATATTTGTCATATTGTATCGAGTTGGTTCAAAATGGTTTAGCGATATTTTGTTGAAAATATGAAAGATATTTTCAACAAAGTATATCAGATATTTTCTATAACTATATGCAGAATATGAACGGTTTTTAAATATTAAACATCAAGGGAATGCACTGCATTGAAAATGTTAATTTTGTATTAACTGGAACTTAGATTGTCAATGCAGGAAAGACAGATTAGTTAACGTATAATTGTTTTGTGCAATATTATGTTGAACAATTATTATAAACTTGAAAAACATGTATCACAAAACGCGCGAAAAACAAATTTTTTACTTTTAATCTAAACTTTATATTATTGAAAATATTCAATAATATAAACTTAAACGCATTTTCTTAGAAAAAAAAGTTAGAATTTTTTAAAATACTGAATAAATTTGTTAAATAACTAAATCCATTGCATTTTAACTATATTTTATGATAATGTTGACGAAATGTCAATTTTTATCCTCAAACTAGTGTATTTTAGAGAGAATAGTCATTTACAGCATGCAATCTTTCTGTGACGTCAGATTCAAGCCTGGTATGTATCTAAGTGGCCAAGCTTTAATACTTCCAAGCGGAGAGCAGCAAAGTAAACAGAATGATCAGGTGTTCAGTTTTGTTTAATAGAATTTGGTCGCTGTATTTTCTTAAACTAATACAACACAAATTGTAGGTATCCGTAAGGAGCGACTCCGAAGTCAATCAAATGCTAAGTAAGAAATATAATTGGCTAGCATAACCTGGATAAAAATTGTTCCGAGTATCCTTTAAAATGTAAAACGTTCGTTAGGATTAATAAATAATTTTCAGTGAGATAAAATGTTTTTGCGTAAATGTGACATGAAAGCAATTATTCTCACAGTTTTCTTAGATGGTTTTATTTAAGGTTAGCAACTCGATAATGTGTGTAACCTGTGTAACATGAATCACTTTTGGAATATTATTCGTAGACCAATATTAATTAATCAGTAGTGGCTGACCATCCTCTCTTCCGGGAGAAGATCAACAACTACTTTTTCTTGAATTACATCAACCCGCTTTACAACAGCCCTTTCTCCTATTGGACCAGCAGTATGGTGGCATTAAAATTAGAAAAACCAAAATACGCAATTACCAGTCCTGCATAGAATATGATTTAAGTGGTTTTCGAGAGTGCCGACTTTAAATATTTAGTTCGTTTTATGAGCTATTTAATTCGTTGTCAGATGACGATTTGATATTCGGCCGTGTGTAAAAAACTTTAAAATACTACATTTTTAATTAATTTAATTAATGTATACTTGACTAATAAAACTGTGCCATTTCCTGCCGTCAAGTATAGTAGTAAACGTGGCAATGGAAGGCTAAAAAACTAAACTGTTTATATCAGGAATGTCAAACTCGAACTGCTTAAGTGCTAATTTTTGTGACTGCGGGCCAGATGTATTTAGCTTTTGTAGCCAACATTTTTTAATAAGTATTCGAAAAGTAGCCGATTCAAAAATTTCTTTTTAATTAATTAAGATTTCACAATAAATTAAAAAATAAACACCATTTGTGTTTTTTCAGCAATAACTTTAATCACAGAACAAACATTTTCGGCCAATTTACAGGCCTGAAGCAGCTCTGTAAACTGATCCGGAAATAAAGATCGCGAGACCCAAAATACAAGCATAAACTGTATTTTACCAATATGTCGAAAACACGAATTTTATATGCAAAATATAAAGATTTATGTCATAAATGATTTTGCCAAGACAGAATTTAATATGAAATTCAAAACATGAAATAAACAAATAACATTATTGAATTGATGTCGCTGTGCCACGGATCGTATCTTTGACATGCCTGCTTTATATGGTTTTTGTTTTAATATTTATTATATTATAGTATTTAATTTATATAACTATAAAGGTTATCTTAGATTGTTCACTGAGTATGCGCAACCCTTACTTAAGACATTTTCAAAATTCTATATTTTTCTACTATACACAATTTAAAGAATTTTTAACATTCGTGACATTTTGCACTTGGTGTTTTAAAGTCTTGTGTAAGCTAAGATTGGTAGTTATATGTTATAAATAAAAATATATGTTTGTTCGCTATACACTCCTAGATCGATCGATGAAACTCGGCATTACGTTCAAATGCCTTCTAACGTAGATCATGATGTTCGGTACATTCCATCACAAATTGTAAATTACATTTTTATAAATGAATTAATTAACAATCTGTTAACAAAATACCAACAAATAATAAACTAAATATGTTTCTTACAAAAACTTATATATTACAATCATTTAATTACTGTGATAATAATATAGCGCGAGAAATAGACGCACTATAAAATGGTAGCTACACGTAGCACTTGTCTTATCCTGTGATAAGTCTATAAGCATTTAATTTTCCAAATCTAACAACTCCAGATTTTTATATTTCTGAACAATACTTCTGAACAATAATTTCTGAACAATAATTTCTGAACAATAANGCACGCTCGGTAAGTAATCTTACAATTTTTTGTTTATAGCATAGTTTATACGGATTATTCCCAAAAAATTATACGTGTTTTGGAAATGCTGAGACGAATTAGTCTAGAATCGATTAATTTTATGGAAGAAAACCTTTCAAACAGCCTTAGTTCACAAACTGCATACGTGACAGGCTGTGATTGGCTGGACTCGTAGAAAATGGATTCATAAAATCCAAAACGTATCTATTGTGTTATAGGGGGGTCGACTGTATTTGGTATAAACCAAATACTACAATGTAATATAATAGAAGAATTAAAAGTACGAAAAAATTTTAATTATTGATGTTGTTATTTTTACCCTAGCAACGCCGGACTCATCTGATAGTTATTAATAATGTAAAAGTTATTTTAAAATTAAATCTCATAAAGTTACAAAACTCGTTGCAGGATTTTTTATTTCGTCCTTGTATTCGCGTTATTTAAAGTGACTAAAGATACTTTCAACATGTATCACATTAAAATCGATAAATTCTGTTTGTATAAGGCAACGCGACATTACAGCGATCTGCCAAGGTGTAACAAATGAAACAACCCCGAAAACTTCAACGAGACCAGTTGTTGCACAATTTGGCAATGTAGGTGGAAAAAGTTCAATTTTTCTACTTAATACAAAGTGTTAATTTATTTTACATCTCGATAATTGACTGCCCTTAGTATCTGAGAATAGAGTTAAGTTTTAATGAAAAAGAGTTGCGAAAGGTACGTACGCGTCTAATTTTCACAGAAGTTGCAAAAGGCGCTCATCGCACTGCATATGGCACTTGGCTAAATTTAGTTAGCTCGATCTGTGTACGCCCCTATCAACACTGAGAGTTTACTGTATGCTCGAATCGTAATTTTGATAAATTAGATATTGTCGTGTCGACTCGAAGAAATCTTTTGAATATATAAATATTTCATTCGATTTAAAAATCTTTTTGAAGTTTACCTAAGATTTTAGTTTAGTATTCTACTTAATACTGCTTTCTTAGTATATGATTATTAAAAATACTACCGTTGGATATTTAAATTATAGAAGAGGCTGTGCGCTAATTTGCGCATTGAATTATTTTTTCATGTTTAACAGAATGATATTCTCGATTTCTGGGAGAGCCTATTTTAACATATGGAACAAAAAGCCAAAGAATTGGAAGTTTGAGGCCACATTTACATATGTCCTTCGAGAAAGAGAAGACTTTTAAAATTGTTTTAAACTGCATAAAGCAGGCAATAAGGAATTTTTTTACTAAAAGTCAATAGCAAATACAAAAAAGTAGCGAGACAGCGAGAACGCTTCTTCGATACTTATTTTTCTTGGCTTTGTTGAAGATATTACATTTTATAACAATATATTTAATGTTTTTCCGAGTATGTCCAGGTTGTTCCGATGAGTAAAATACAATACAAAATGTCTTCGTATTCTATTTTACACGTGTGATTTTTCTAGCTTCGTTATTGCTTTCATACTTATGTTTTTTTTAACAATTACTTTTAAAAATTAAGACTTTATTACGATTAAACACTGTACTAAATACAAATATCTATTACTTATTTCTTCTTATATAAATTTGCAAGTTTTACACATTCATATACTATATAGTCCAGTGTTTTTCAACCTTCTTCAATACGCGACTCCTTTACAAGTTATAAAATTCTGGCGGCCCCCATGGCCATAATAAAACTATGTCGGTGATTTAAAAACTACTGTACGTATTTAATTTTCTTTCTATAGAGATTTAAATATCAATAAAAAAAACCAATTGCAGGCACAGCATTTTCACTGAAGTTGTAGGTTTTTTATTGTAGTGTAGGACCTACAAACACTTGTCTTTTTTTTTACTTGCGACCCCCCATGTATGGCGTTGCGACCCCTTTGGGGGTCGCGACCCACAGGTTGAAAAACACTGATATAGTCTATACTGTAAATAAAATTAATTTTCTTTAAAAATATTAAATAACTTATACAACTATTGAAATTGGTATTTTATTAGCAACGACCATCTGAAATACAGATAATAATGCTTTATATACGAAATAAGATTTGTTTTGCCCTAAATTGCCGGATTTACACACTGTGTGTTGGCAAGGCGCAAACACGCGACTAACTACTAGTGTATAGTGATTTCAACAACTCGACCGCTGCTGGGTGAAGACAAGTTATTGTATTTGCACCAAAGCCAAACGTACCTAATTAACTTTTAATAAGTTTGTGTAAATTAATTAATTGAATTGACACAGATTCTATACTGTCAGTGCAAAAGTACTGTCATTTAATTTTGATTATTCATTAAAGCAAAAACAATTAAAATAAAGTTAAGAGGTTATTATTGTTAGCAATACAAGTTTCAATTCTGGCATGATAAAAAACGATGAAATTATACATTTCTATTTTGAATCAAAGTGGTTGCCAGTGAAAATATGATGGCAAACCTGTTTATCATTCGATACATTCTTTAATTTAAAAGTCCCGTGATATGGCCAATTTTCTATCAAACTTCTGTAGTGTTTAGTGATTTCATACAGTCGACCGTTGGTTGGGCTATAATCGATGTTGTAATTGCGTCAAGGACAAAAAACTGTAATTAACATTTAATAACTTTGCCTAAATAACAGTAATTAAACTGACATAGATTCTATTCTCGAAGCAAAAATACTGTCATGAAATTTTCATTATTCGTTAAAGCAAAAACAATTAAAATAAAGTTTGATGAACTACTGTTGTAAGCAATAAAAGTTTCAATTGTTGTATGATAAAAAAAAACAATGAAACTTTCACGATTCTAGTTTAAATTAGAGTGGTTGCCAGTGAAAAATTGACGGGAAACGTGTCTGTCATTCGACACATTCCTCAATTTTAAAAGTCCCGAAAACACAGAATGCAATGTACTAACCATCTGAAATACAACAAAATACATGAAACTATTTATCTGAATTTTTATACAATATTTATAAAGTTGTTAAAGTGCATTTACCCTCAGAGGAATCCTCTTGTTGATACAAAAGATTCCTCCAATCGAGAGACACAGGGACACTTTTCCAAACCGTTTCATAAAGTTTAATATCTATAAAATAAATTATTTTTGACATTGAATTTAGTATATAAAACTTGAATTATAATAAGATAAAAATCATGAAAATCTTTACCTTTAACTTTTCAGAGAGTTTCAAATCGCAAACTGCAAATTGCCGAATGTCCTGAAATCCATTCTGCATCTAAAAAAAGCAGATATAAATAAACAATGAACTCCACAATTGAAAAGTTTTTTAAGCTTAGTGAATAAATACCGTAAATGCCATGCAGCACAGAAAACAGGCACCTAGAATGCAGATAAATGAAAAAAGAATTATCATAGCCAAAATCACCATTCTAAACAATTCGTGCATTTCCACATACAAAAATTCGTAATAAAAAAAACTCGTACTCCAAATTATTCCGAAATAAAAAACTAGTGAAATAAAATTGCATTTTGTGTTCCACTGATTTATAAAAATCCACAGTTCTTGGTGATGGATCATCAATTTCTCTAATTTCGACTTTAGATTTCTGTCGCTTCTTCTTATTTCGCATAATTCCCTCAAAAGTTCTTCAAACTCTTTATGAAGAACAAATATAATAACAGCTACTAACAGCAAACTATATGCTATCCCTCCTATAATTAAAGTTGACACAAAACAAATATCGACAGCACAAAAAAGTGCTTCTAGTCGAAACATTTGACTCTTTTCTAACGCAGGATAGTAAACAACCAGAATAATAACTTCAAAAACAAAAATTGATAATATAACAATAAGAGAAACGAGAAAGGACAACATTCTCAGCAAACGATTACTTTCAATTGTAATTTTTTGATACAAATATCTGCTTCGAAGAATCTTAATCATATGGAATTTTGTTTTATTGCCAGAAGTCAGGCAGCTTGAGTAAGTCATGAATAATATTAACGTTGCAATGTTCATTGTTTGAGCATCACGTACGAATACCTCAAAGAATCCCTGACACAATGCATATTCTTTTACACCAGGTAAATTTTTCCATAGCAAAATTATAGCATATTGCCATAATATAACCTGAACAAACCGAATGTAGATCTTTCTTAATTTTTCAGTCTTAAGCAGATAAGTTGGCTGTTTGCAGGAACACGTCTGCAAGATGTCTATTCCGAAAATCAGAGCCGTTGTCCAACAGGGCCTCATGAAACAATTCATGCAGNGCGACCCACAGGTTGAAAAACACTGATATAGTCTATACTGTAAATAAAATTAATTTTCTTTAAAAATATTAAATAACTTATACAACTATTGAAATTGGTATTTTATTAGCAACGACCATCTGAAATACAGATAATAATGCTTTATATACGAAATAAGATTTGTTTTGCCCTAAATTGCCGGATTTACACACTGTGTGTTGGCAAGGCGCAAACACGCGACTAACTACTAGTGTATAGTGATTTCAACAACTCGACCGCTGCTGGGTGAAGACAAGTTATTGTATTTGCACCAAAGCCAAACGTACCTAATTAACTTTTAATAAGTTTGTGTAAATTAATTAATTGAATTGACACAGATTCTATACTGTCAGTGCAAAAGTACTGTCATTTAATTTTGATTATTCATTAAAGCAAAAACAATTAAAATAAAGTTAAGAGGTTATTATTGTTAGCAATACAAGTTTCAATTCTGGCATGATAAAAAACGATGAAATTATACATTTCTATTTTGAATCAAAGTGGTTGCCAGTGAAAATATGATGGCAAACCTGTTTATCATTCGATACATTCTTTAATTTAAAAGTCCCGTGATATGGCCAATTTTCTATCAAACTTCTGTAGTGTTTAGTGATTTCATACAGTCGACCGTTGGTTGGGCTATAATCGATGTTGTAATTGCGTCAAGGACAAAAAACTGTAATTAACATTTAATAACTTTGCCTAAATAACAGTAATTAAACTGACATAGATTCTATTCTCGAAGCAAAAATACTGTCATGAAATTTTCATTATTCGTTAAAGCAAAAACAATTAAAATAAAGTTTGATGAACTACTGTTGTAAGCAATAAAAGTTTCAATTGTTGTATGATAAAAAAAAAACAATGAAACTTTCACGATTCTAGTTTAAATTAGAGTGGTTGCCAGTGAAAAATTGACGGGAAACGTGTCTGTCATTCGACACATTCCTCAATTTTAAAAGTCCCGAAAACACAGAATGCAATGTACTAACCATCTGAAATACAACAAAATACATGAAACTATTCATCTGAATTTTTATACAATATTTATAAAGTTGTTAAAGTGCATTTACCCTCAGAGGAATCCTCTTGTTGATACAAAAGATTCCTCCAATCGAGAGACACAGGGACACTTTTCCAAACCGTTTCATAAAGTTTAATATCTATAAAATAAATTATTTTTGACATTGAATTTAGTATATAAAACTTGAATTATAATAAGATAAAAATCATGAAAATCTTTACCTTTAACTTTTCAGAGGGTTTCAAATCGCAAACTGCAAATTGCCGAATGTCCTGAAATCCATTCTGCATCTAAAAAAAGCAGATATAAATAAACAATGAACTCCACAATTGAAAAGTTTTTTAAGCTTAGTGAATAAATACCGTAAATGCCATGCAGCACAGAAAACAGGCACCTAGAATGCAGATAAATGAAAAAAGAATTATCATAGCCAAAATCACCATTCTAAACAATTCGTGCATTTCCACATACAAAAATTCGTAATAAAAAAAACTCGTACTCCAAATTATTCCGAAATAAAAAACTAGTGAAATAAAATTGCATTTTGTGTTCCACTGATTTATAAAAATCCACAGTTCTTGGTGATGGATCATCAATTTCTGTAATTTCGCCTTTAGATTTCTGTCGCTTCTTCTTATTTTGCATAATTCCCTGAAAAGTTCTTCAAACTCTTTATGAAGAACAAATATAATAACAGCTACTAACAGCAAACTATATGCTATCCCTCCTATAATTAAAGTTGACACAAAACAAATATCGACAGCACAAAAAAGTGCTTCTAGTCGAAACATTTGACTCTTTTCTAACGCAGGATAGTAAACAACCAGAATAATAACTTCAAAAACAAAAATTGATAATATAACAATAAGAGAAACGAGAAAGGACAACATTCTTAGCAGACGATTACTTTCAATTGTAATTTTTTGATACAAATATCTGCTTCGAAGAATCTTAATCATATGGAATTTTGTTTTATTGCCAGAAGTCAGGCAGCTTGAGTAAGTCATGAATAATATTAACGTTGCAATGTTCATTGTTTGAGCATCACGTACGAATACCTCAAAGAATCCCTGACACAATGCATATTTTTTTACACCAGGTAAATTTTTCCATAGCAAAATTATAGCATATTGCCATAATATAACCTGAACAAACCGAATGTAGATCTTTCTTAATTTTTCAGTCTTAAGCAGATAAGTTGGCTGTTTGCAGGAACACGTCTGCAAGATGTCTATTCCGAAAATCAGAGCCGTTGTCCAACAGGGCCTCATGAAACAATTCATGCAGTTTCCATCTTCCATGTTTGAATTCATTATGCGGAAATGGTTGTAATGTTCACATAGTTTTTCTATTAACTTATCTGCGAGGTAACTGCATTAAAGATATTACGGCTGATTATTTTTCGATTTCTGAATGTGTAGGCTTTGACGAATTACTTTAATATCGTAAAATACTTTTTTGTTTTATTGGAAACAGAGTCACACGGAATAATTTTATTAAAAGGTTAGTCAATAAAACTGAATTTCTGGTTAATAGAAAATGGTTTATTATAAATTTTTCTTATACCGTTAAACATAAGTAGGTAAACAATTATCATAGCAGAAACTTTTAATCATTTTTAGTAGCATATCGATTTTCATATTTCATTATAGTAATGTATTTAAGTAACGTAACTTCAATAACTTTGCTACATTGAAGGCCATTGCTGGACTTCAGAAATGTATAATTTAATATTCGAAAATCTTTTTGATTTTTTAATATGATTATTTCGACTTTCACAGAATTTGAATTCAGACGTATCTGACGTATCACAGCATTGATAGTGTTAAATTTTGTTAATTAATAAGTCTTCAAATTGGTTCGGGAAGATATTAATAAGGTGGGGCCATATCTCCCGAATTATTTTTTCGATATTTATGAAAGTATCTAGAAACACTTTTTGGTTACATACAAACCTCCGTGAGAAATTTTAGAAAGTTTCGACAAAAGGTACAGGAATAATTAAGCTTCAAATGTTAAGAAAATCGTGCATACACAAAAACGCGCGCACACTAATATCTATACGTACAGAAAAAAAAAAAATATTAAATGTTTTATATGTGTGTGTGTTTTCCGATGTTTCAAGGTCTGCTTAGTCCAAAAATGTTAATATCTTAGGAAGAATAATTTCTAGTTTTATCGCCGTCCTTTCCCCTTATTATGTATAATAGTACAAAGATAGTATAAATCAGGGGTGTCCAACCTTTTTGTTTTTCTGGGCCACATTGGAAAATGTCATGGAGTTTTGGGCCACAAGTGTATTGTATATACTTGTGGCCCAATCCTTAAATATACTTGTATATTTAAGAATTAACATATCTAGATTATAGTAATAAGTATTAAATCTTTATCACAAAAAAGGATATATTAAAAAATTACTTCTACAGACACTTCTAATTTTTACTTAGAAATGGATAAATTCATTTATTATAAAGGAGACGAACAAAAATGTATTTGAAAAACACAAATATTTGGGTCTCTAATTAATAAAAATTGACAAAACACCATTTTAAAATGCATTTTTATTCGACTAATATATTTATAAATAAGATGTAGCCCAAAAAATAGCCAATGCGCCAAATGATATTTTTTACGGCAAACTAAAAAACGGGTAGCCAACTTTGGCGCAAAGTAGCCAAATCATGCAAACCTGGAATAAATACTAAATAAAGCCGGAGTTGGACTCAAAGGATTATAGACCCAAATGCGGGGAAGGGAGAGAAAGGACAAAAGATAAAGAAGTGAGGAAAGTTGGAAAATTAAGGGTCCATATTTGCATAACAGAAAGTCTATTTAATCTTTCTCACTACGTTTTATCTTTTGGCCTTTCTCTCCTTTCCTCGAATTTGGGACTATAATTCTTCGAGTCTCAACTTTAGATTTATTTAGTATTCCTTCCTCATTCACACATTTCCAAGTATTTGAAAATATTTCCTTTCGACTCAAAAGTAAAATACATATAAAGATTTACGGCTTTGTGAAACTTCTTTTTTGAGTTTATGCCGTTAAAATAAATAAATTAAATTTAATTTAAAATTTGTCGGTTTTGTTTACACGTTTATTGGGCCGCATTGTATCTTGCCTTGGGCCGCATGCGGCCCGCGGGCTGCGGGTTGAACACCCCTGGTATAAATGAATTAAGAGTGTTTTCTCTCGTTTCTTAATTTACATGAGAATAGCTAATATTTTATAATTTTCATACAAAAAATCAAAATATAATATTATCAAACGAGTGTGATAATTTGCTATAATTTTCGAAATGAATTTTGGCCATTTTATAGAATGTATATTGTTTGATGAAGCAGCGCAACACTACTATGAATTGCTTCGACTTTTTAGTAACTATTCAATGCTGCGTAAAAAATATTTCAAATGTCAAGTCTATGCATTGTTTATTCAATCGGGAGGGTTGCTCTAGCAGTTTTATGTTTTGTGATGGAATGTGGGGATGTCAAAATAATTAGAAATAAATTTCAACCTCAAGCTAAAGTAGGTTTTTGAAGATAGTAAGTATTGCTTCAGTACTGAAGGGTGAAGGGTGGTTCGATAGCCGTTAATATATTTATTAAAAAGAAAAAATTGCAATATAGAACATTATTGTCTGTATTTCAGGTAGTTTTTGCAAATAAAATAGAAATTTTAATAGTTGTATAAGTTATTTAATATATTTAAGGAAAATAAATTTTGTTTACAGTACATATTGTATATAAATCTGTAAAGCATACAATTTTATATAAGAAATAATATTTAATAGCTATTTTTATTTAGTATTGTGTTTAATCGTCATAAATCTTAATTTTGTAAAGTAAAACAAAAATTTCCGCCAATATCCCGAGTTAACTCGGGTTGCGCTTGCAAGTGGGCAGCCCATATCCCGAGATATCTCGGGCATGGAATTTAAGAGTCGTTTAAAAAAAAGCCTTGACTTATAGCATTTCCGGAAATGTATGTATCAGCATATATACATCATTATCTATGATCTGTTCAAATTTCATGAATTATTTTTGCCGCGAAAATATTTTATGACGATTTATTAATTAGGTAACTAATCGTGCTATTGTTTTTATGGGAGTTTCTTAATCAAATTAATTAAATCGCTCTGAACTTCTATTTCACCGATTTGACTTTGGTAAATTTTTTTAAATGCTATTGGATGTTTTTATGACATCAGCAGGTTTTTTGTTTTTGTTTAGTAGAATTTTTCCCCATCACCCCATACCGTTTTTTCGGTCCCCTCGTAATTTAATAGCATTAAAATCGCCAATATTGTGTTATATTTGAATGGATACGGTAAGTTAGCGCCCCTCTTGCTTTAGACCAATATTACCCTGAAGTGTAGGTGAGAACTACCCAGGAAAGCTGACTCCAGCTGTTCTCAAGGTCAACCAGATTGAAAACAATGTAGACTGTACCTGTGAAACTTCAGGCCTTGATAAACGAAAGAATAACAATCCTTACAGTTATATTTCTAAAAAAACATGTTTTAAATTATTTTTATTACTTTATATACTTTTTTGTAAAAACACTTTTTAGAGAGTTTTTTACTTCGTGGGAATTTTTTTCTGGAAATTTTTTTGGATGTTAGATTGGCGTTTTAGCGGATATAATTATTTCATACAATAAATAAATTTTTTGTGAATTTCTTAGTTCCATTTGAATCGGAACATGGGTAACAAAGGAATTAAGATTTGTTATACAATAAAGTAATAAACGCGACACTGAGACAAACAAGACAGTCCCAAACTCGATGCCGAAACATGTTGGGTTGACATTCGTGGAAGACAACGAGACCGAACTTTGACACTTTCGCTCATGCACATAAGTTCGAACTCAATCTGGGTCTTTACTGTAAAGTGTAGGTAAGATAATGGCACCCATACTCAACCGTTAAAATTTGTTTTGGACTTTAATATTTTTTATGACGATGTGTAGTAATACCAAAATATAAATTCATATATAAAAATTAAGTTCGTTATATACTTGTCATGGAAAAAACAGCATTTTTCATATCATATTTCTTTACATTATGATTAAAAAAATTTTATAATGGGATCCTGTACTCAGTAGTAGTCTGCCATTGCACAATCATTTATAACGGTTAACAACTATATTTTTCTTCATTGACAGGTTCACAAATATAGCAACCGTAAAAGAATAAACACGTTCAATAATAAGCATTTTGTAGAAAACATGCTTTGAAACTCGGAGCGTTCGTTCATTTTGTAAAGAATTGACAATGCCGACAATACGTCGTCGATCACCAAAAGTGGTGTCGCATAAAAATTTTTCTCATCACCGTGAATGAAGCAACTTGTTATTTGTACGCATCATTTACAATGGGGTCGTCTTATAGTGCTTTGAGTAAAAGTAACTTGTCGAAATCTGCTTCAATTAACTAATTACGCACGAATTTCAACTTATATGGCCAACTTCGTTACGACAGAATATTCTCGATTTTTAATGATGATTTTCCCGTGTACATAATATTTTTCTTCTTAGTAACAGTCTTGCCGCTCATGTATCTAACTGCTTTCGAGGGGAAACTTTAAATCGAACTAACATGACATTCATTTTAAACCTGTATCTAGAGATATACTTAATCTTGGCCTCTTGCTCATAAAATTTCTAAATCTGGTCTACACTTTCATGTATCTAACTTCTTTCTTGACAAATATTCAGATATGCAGACTGACAAGAGTACAAATCCATAGGTCTACAACTTTTCAAAATGTAGTCCAATAATTTTTCTACAAATTCGATATTTACAAGAACATTTTCTTATATAATTTATACAATCTGTTGCAAAAATATAAACACTTTATTATAACATAAAATAATTAATACCCAGCCAACATGCTTTTTAATTTACTCAAAAACATTCAGTTCACTCAGAAATATGTATTAACAGTAACGAACGTTTAAATATAAACTACATGCAATCTTCACACTTTTAAAAATTACAAAATATTTATAACTGTTCTTTTTCATACACAACAGTTAAAAACGAATTTAATATACAAAATTCTTTAAAATAATGAGCTATTTAAATCTAACGAATAAATTACAGTAATATAGATACAATTTGAAATAAGAAAATAATGAAATAGATAAAAAACGTTGGTTAAGCAGTGTGCTGAGTTATGAAGTTAGAATGAACTTGTGAAAAATTGAAATGTAAGGTAATGTTTTACAATAATTTTCTGACCATTATACGTATAAAACAATATATATATATATTTAGTTTAGGATGCGTAGTCATCGCATAAATCGTACGATCAGTCAAAATCAATGACTTTACTAGTAAAAGTTAACATAGGCGTAACGAACTGACTAAACAACTTTAAATTCTATCAGTAAGAAGAGTAAAAAATAGATAAAATATGTTCAGAATCGCAGAATAACTGTACTTCAGTAAGAATTCTGCGATGCTGAACACGGCCCAGCAGTGTTAATTACGAAGTTGTGGGTTGTGAAGCCTATTATAAATGTGTATCAAAAATAATGTTTTTACTACAGTAGAACCTCGATTATCAGCCCCCCCGATCAACCGACCCCTCGGTTAACCGACCGTCTTAGTCGGCAAATTTCAAATGTCCGCTAGTGATGTGGCGCTACAATATTTGGCTATGTCTTGGCTACTTTAATATTATTTTTACGTGTTTTAGCTGGCAACTCTCATTCGACCATGAAAGGGAGCCAGTATTTATACGAAGCTTAATTTTCTAATTTTTAACGATACAATAGCGACGATTATTATTTTAAAAAATTTTTGTTAGG